>NC_050451.1:91365055-91665055 GCF_903995425.1 Onychomys torridus | reverse complement strand
CCCTGCTGGTGGCTCTGAGCCTGGGGCTTCCAATTTGTAAGCCGGTAACTAACCACTCCGATTTAGTGTTGAAATTAAAATCTGTGAGACTGGATCTTGCTCTGAGGCTTCCCGCTTGGCTTAGTAGTTTGGGGACTTGGAAATAAGTGCAACTTAACACGTTACAGCGATTCAAACTGAGACTGTGTTGTAAAGCGACTGAGTGAAGTCACTGGGAAAACAGGAGAGTTGATGCACACAGTCTTTCCAGTTCGTGCTGAGTGCATTGATTCATGCCCTTGCCCGCTAGGTGCCTTCATGCCGGGTCCCCACGCTTAGCTTCTTCCCGGCAAACACGAGTGTTCTTTCCCTGGGACACCCAGCCTCCCCTGTCTGAAACACCCTTGTCAAAATGCTCCGCCCCGCCGCGAGTGGTCTGTGGCAAGGCCAGGAGCTGGGGATTAAAACGCAGAGAGCAGGGTCAGGAAGGAGACTGGATGCGGGCGGGCGGGTGGCGCACACCCAAGTTCCCCATTGGCGCGCAAACTTAAGTTACTGTTACGCGGGTAGTGGCGACCGGGCTAGTGTGAGTGTTGCAGAGGCGTGGCTGGCTGGGGTAGCTGACAAAAGTGTCCTGTCTTCATTCCCGTGTTGGTCTCCAGACTGAAAACAGCGGAGCAGCTACCGGACTCTCACTGGAGCAAGCTGTAACATGCAGCCGCCGGCAAGCCAGTGCGGACGCGCCTTGGTGGCGCTGCTGCTGGCCTGCGGCTTGTTGGGAGTTTGGGGAGAGGAAAGAGGATTCCCACCTGCCCAAGCTACACCGTCTCTTCTGGGGACTAGAGAGGTAATGACGCCACCCACTAAGACCTCCTGGACAAGAGGTTCCAACTCGAGTCTGACGCGTTCCTTAGCACCTGCGGAGGTGCCCAAAGGAGGGAGGGTGGCTGGAGTCCAGCCAAGATCCTTCCCTCCTCCGTGCCAACGAAATACTGAGATCAGCAAGACTTTTAAATACATCAACACGATTGTGTCCTGCCTCGTCTTCGTGCTAGGCATCATCGGGAACTCCACGCTGTTGAGAATCATCTACAAGAACAAGTGCATGCGAAATGGTCCCAACATCTTGATTGCCAGTCTGGCTCTGGGAGACCTACTACACATCGTCATCGACATCCCCATTAACGTCTACAAGGTAACGCACCTGATGTGAGGGGCTGGGAGCGGGAAGGGGGCGGGGAGTCGGTAAGTGAAACAACCTCTAAAGTATGGGGGAGGGCTTCCTCGAGAACACTGCTCCTCAACTACTAGTGACCACTGAACCACATTTTCTTCTGAGTTTTTTTCTCAGCCTCTGTCTGACAAGTGTAGCGTTTTGAGCAGTAACATTGCTATAATTGGAGACCTGTTACGAAAGAAGAATTGGAGTTCTCCAACCCAAGCATCCTGAATCAGGGGCTCTGGAGTAGATTATCTCAGTTATATATTTTTAAAAATCCTTTCTATGGGACTATGACAAAACTTAACGTTTGAGGATCACAAGTCCTGAAGTCAGTCTTTCTAGGTACAGTCTCTAAAAGTCTGGTCTACTAACTGAGAGTTTGCTAGGAATGCAAATCTTCCCCAAACAGATTTTACATCTTTAGACGGGCAAGATAATTTTAGAAAGCATTGTTTTGAGGACCCAGAAAGTAGGGGTCCAGTAAAGTTTTAGGAAACAAATGGCTTAGAAGAAAGAGGCCCGGACTGGTGAGTAAGTAAAACGTAATTCTTTGCTGCAAGTAGCCTTGGATACTCTTCATGGAATAAATATGTTCAGTTAGATGTGTTACTTCCTTTATCCATTCCAGCAACCCACAAGCAGACAGTTATTGCCATTTTACAGATGCCTAATCGGAGGCTCCATGAGGTAGAGGCGGCCATCAGGCTCCAGTATGTCAGATCCCAAAATGTAAGCCTCCTGATACTATCTCTGTTTATTTCATGGACAAGACAAAGGAGAACTCTGCCATAAAGTCTACAAATTTTTCAGTAGTAACATTGCTGTGGTTTCCACAGCCCTCAGAAGAAATAGGCTCAGAGAACAAGGCAGGACATGAATATCCACAATGTTGACTCCAGGTGGTTTTGGAAGTCGGGAGACATCCTGTCACCTGTGAATCTCATTTTCTTCCACTCCCCAATAAAGTTTCTAGTGCCCACCTATAACAAATTTGTGATGTTAACAAAAACAGACCAATTGAGAGAACCAGAAATGTCTGGAGTTGTACAAATGTGTAGCGCTGCTTCCCGTTCTTAGCAATAGAAAGTCACACAGAGTAAAAACAACCAAAGTGTAAAGGTATGAGAGTACACTTTGTGGACCTGTTGAAGGCCAACCCTGGCCTCTGTACAGAGTTGGGGAAGGTCACATGGAGAACTACAACCTAAGTGACAAGAATCATTATCACAAGACAACCCTTGACATTTCCCTTCATCAGTCTCTGGGAATCCTAATCCCAGTAGCCACATTTTAAGGGAATTCCAGACATTTCTGAGGCTTAGAGATGGGACATAGATTAGGATCCAGACCCTGGAAGGAAGTGCTACCAGAAATTTAAAGAAAAAAAAAAAAAGGAAATACTAAAATCTGAGGTAGCAAATGCTTTGACAAACTATGGGTTTGTCTGGAGACATACAGGCTGAACAGTTCCTTATGTGTAGTCAACTCTGGGAGGATCAGTAGTCAACTCTGGGAGGATCAGCAGTGACCCCACTCACTTACTTCTTATAGAGTGGTAGGTGGGGTCTTTCCATGGTGGCTGAGGGAAGCATGTCAGTTCAACTCTTCAAAACTGAGCTGAGAAGCTTTGCAGTGGAAAGTGTGAGAAATTTAAAAACAGCTGCGATTAGAATCTACTTTTGCTAGGCATGCACAGAAAGTTGATGGAAGTTCTGTTGGGAGCAGCCTTGATTGACCTATATGTTTAACCAAGTTACAAGCCTCCCTACATCACCCAGCCATTGAACGGTTGTGTGGAAGGTGGGGTTGAGAACATTTTCTTCCCTGGTGTTGCCATCAGACCAGATATAAATTGACTCTTCTAAGACCACTGTGCTTTCTGTCTGGTCAAATGACACTTTTGATAAACCTGAGAATACCTGACTGAATGTGCAAATTTCTTTTCAAAGTTTGTCTTTTATTTCCCTGGGAAGTTATATCCTTTACCCTGAAGCTATTCAATCTACTAAAGCTGTGTTTTTACTTCTGAAACAAACTGATGAGTCATTATATATAAAACTAAACAGTTAGTCATCTAAATCTGTCTGAAACAAACCCAAGTCATCAACTTGGGTCCCACAGCTATGAGGGTCAGTATGAATTCCTACAAATCCTGTATTGTTGCCTTTGGTTTAGTTTGAGGCACTAACGGTGGCCAGTATTTATTGGGCAATATGTACTCATTTTATTTAATTAAATTACTTATATGACATGACTCAGAATGTGTTGCTATCAACCCTGATTTAAGTCACTGAAGAGGTGAAGAAGTAACTTGCTTGATATCACACCATTAGAAAGTGATTACTCTGGGCTTGAACCCAGTTTATGTTGTCCTAGAACCTGTGACCTTCCTTATCACACTATACTAAGAATGCTAAAACACAGCACATCCTTCTCCAGCCTGAACTTCCTTTACCTCAGCTTGAGTGCATAGGTGGAATTGTGACACATGATCACATTAAGTAAGACACATGGTAAACATTTTCAGAATTCATTTGAAATGTCAGAATTGAAGTCTAGGAGTCCTTTTCAGATAGTCTATAATATACATTGTTAGTGGGTGCTATTCTAAAGACTATTTACCAAAACACCTAAAATGAATTAAAAGTCATTTTATTCCCCTAAAAAAGTTATGGCAGCAAGTAACTTTTTAAAATATATCTTTAGAATTTCAGATCATTTGGCATTATCATTCCTAAAGCATAACTTTAGTGAACTGTGACTGCTGTTTGAAATGTCTTCCAAAGTGAGAGCTTTGGACTGCTAAAGAAGTAAGCTCTAACTCTTTGACAGGTTGTTACAACTCTCTGTGGAAATCCAATATATACAATTTGGGGGGATTCTGAGTCCATCAGCTCTTTATTGATATGCACTCACAGCACAGAAGTGTCTTTTTGAATCTATTACATTCATCTGAAGGTCAATAAATACAGAGTTCCAAAATGCTGACAAACCACAGAATGTCACAACTCTTGTCAACCCTTGAAGTCATTCTAAAATGTGGGCAAGGTTTTACATGAATTCTGGCAAGGAGCTGACGACCTTGGGAAAACTGTCTGCCTTGCCATGCCCTGCCATTCCCTGCCATACTTCTTTATAGCACAGGGTCCCTAGAAACTTTCCATTGGAGCCATTTTGCCCTGTGGTATCCTTTATCAAGAGGACCCTGTGCTGATGCCAGGGGAGATTTTCAAGAAACTAAGAAATCTGAAACTATTCAACACTTCAAACACTCATGTAAACTATGTGAGAAACAATAACTTCTTTGAATCCTTCACACTGGGATGCACAAGGATGAGCTTACATTCTAGAACATAAAACAGATGAAAACACGGAAAATCCAATCATCCACAGTGTATATTTTAAAATGACACAAGGATATGATACCAAATGTCATATGAATTTGTAGATAAATAAGTAGACAGATAACATGTGGCCCTGGGCCTAGTGCATAGTAAGCAAATAATAAAAGCTATTAGAATGTTTGTGTTTGTGTATTAAAATAAGAAGGGAAATTGATGTTTGGAGTGTTTTCTTTTTCATTTTCTGTCATTACAAACATGACTATAAATAATTCATACACACAAATTTGTACACATGCATATGTGTAATTGCCTCTAAAGTGTAAATCTCTAAAACTACAATTACTAAGTCCAAAAGTGTATGGATTTGAAATTTTGATAGATTTTGTCATATTGTATGTTACTAGTGTACTCTTGGTTCTGACCACTACCTCAAATAATACCTCTACGTTGATATGAATATCTTAACATCTGTGATATGCTTGTGTGTATAAGACAACATGGTGTGTATATACACCTGAACTAAAAGCTACTGTTCAAATACCCAATATAAGGCTTAATCTCTCCTTATTCACAAGCTGCTTACTATGAACTTCCTACTTATACTAAAATGATGGAGGCATCTACTTTGTTACATATAAGAACCCACTGTCTGACCATTGAGTTGCATTAGCCCAAGTATCAAAGCTATGTAGAAAGCAAAAGAGTTGAGAATACCTCTGGATGCTAAAGTGATGTAATATTTTACTGATTGACTGCTCCATTGCTTTGATTTGGTTTGGCTTAGCAGTAAAATATTTTAAAAAGATTGATGGATGGCTGGGGATAGATTTTTAAGTTCTTAAGCAAATAATGACCTTTTGAATTAATTCTGTATTTTACTTAAAATGTAGTTCTCTTTTGTATTGTACTTACAACAATAACTGAATATATATAATAATTGCTTCCTTTTTATGTAAGCAAGTTGAACTTTATAAACCCTGCTTGTAAACTGGAAGGCATATTGGATTTTTATGTTAACTACTGTGATAAGGATCTAAATGGAATCTGTGTGCAGTGGTGGTCAAGAGCTTAAAATTAACCTAGGAACACACTGGAGTGATGTTAGATGGCCTTGCTTTTAAGACTGGGTATGCCACCATAAGAGAGAAAGAACTATAGAGACATAGTCCTGACAGGTAACATTTCTGGTCTTTAACATCTATTCAGGTATGTTGGAGCACACATAACATTAAACTGCTGGCCTGTAGAAATGTAAGAGTCCTTCACTGAACCCTCAAATGAGTTTTGAATGAGGTGATCATGGTAGGAAGTCAGGCATTTTATTTTTGCTTGTGACACCATCAATTATCATTATGAACAAATTCACTTTTCTCACTACCTTACATAGATCCCTTGTAGTTCTTAACAAATTTGAGTAAAGTTAACTAATTGGAAAAGTAAACATTGAGGGACCAGCCTCAGAGTTAACTTTTGAGGTAACAGTTTTTCTTCCAGTAAAGGTGAAGAAAATGTAGACACAGCAATAGAAGAGGGCTCAATGTCACTGGGAGGGGAGTATCATCATCCTCCAAATTTAATAACAATGCTCTCATTACCAGTCAAGTAACTGAGATATTTCAGTAATATCTTGGTGCCATTTAAAGACACTGTGATAGCAGAAGCATTTTGTGCCAAAAATGAAACCAAGGTGATCTTTGAGATTCATTTATTTAAAAGAGAAAAAAAGGAAGACCCAATTAAGCACATGACAATTAGTCTCTTTGGAAAAAAAAAAAAAAGCTAATACGTGGGAAAGCTATTGTCTCTGGGTGACTTGAAATCTATTAACAAACAGCTCTATGCACATTCCATATAGTGGCTCCACCAGTCACTAAGAGAGGAATGCCTGTGCACAAGTGATGTCATACAAAGGACATCAGATCAAGGGGCTTTTTTCCACTTAAGAGTTTCTACAAATGTCTAAATATAAAGAAGCAGGAAAGTTGATCCCTTCTGTTTGAGGGTGTTGGCCAAACCAAAGAACAGATCAGTAGCAGATTCAAGTAACCCAGAAACTGAAGACGTCACATCCCCAGTGGACTGCTTCACATGTTGGCTGCAGATTCCTTTGACAAAACACTTAGCAAGCACTAGGATCTTCACAGTGAAAGCTTACATTTGCCTTTGAGCTGACACTTGAACCTCCATGAATTGAAGCCTCTAAAAGTGCTGTGTAAAGTTTCTCTCAATATTGTAAGGTTTATCTATCAAAGGCTTCACATTATTTTCTTTCCTTATTCTCATAGAGTGAGTTGTTCAAAATTGAAAATGTTTTCATAGTTGTACAAGATGATGACATGGCCAAGCTCTTGTGTCAAGGCCAAGACACTCTGTTCTTCAATTCACAAGGAAAACCATATAAGGTTATCTTTGTGTAGCTAATATTCTATAGTTGATTATTTTTAGAGAAACATGTCAAATGCTACTAAATGATTAAGTGATTTAGAGTGTGCTGACAGAGAAAGCCTGAGCTGAAATAAGATTTTAGCTGTAATTTATGATGTGAAACAGTCTCCTTCAGAACTTTGCAAAGTCTTCAAGAAGTTGGCTTTGTTTCTAGATGCATACCACTGTGGTGTCTGAGTATACCTTGGTCCAAACATGGCTTATTTCAGCCTTCTGTATTCTTGGTGGTTTATATTAAGTTCTCACTCTTTTCTATAGACTCTCCAGTGAAAATGTAGAACAAGAAAATGACCAAAGCATGGTGGAGAATGTGGGAATGTGAGTGGAGAGTAGAGTAGAAAAGGCTGGTAACAATCATTCTTGAGGCAAAAATGTATCAGTCAAGTTGACTGAAGCTTTTTCCCAAGCAATTCTCCCATTTGAGGGCTCCTGCTCCACTCCCCCACTTCAATTTCACTGTGGATTCCAGGAAGAAGACAAACTAACCTCAGAATGTTTACACTGTACACAGCCTCCTTCCCCTCACCCTGTGATTTAAAGGGCTTTCGGGTTCTGTAGAATTCAGACATCTGAGAGTAGATTATCAGTGTCCCACAAGTTATTATACAGACAGTGCTGTGCCTAACTATGGTATGAAATGACTCAAAAGCCTTTGTTACATTCATTCCATCTATGTTTATTCTGAGTCCTGTGGCTATAAGGACCCCAGTTCTCCAGTCTCTTTAGGAATTGGGGGAGGGGAAGACTTCTTAGGAGATCCAGCTCAGATAAACGAACCTAATGGTTTTGCTATTTCTCTTAGCTGGATTTCTTAAGAATATATAATATGTCAAGAAATCTTTTAAGCACAAACTGTGGATATGTTTTTAAGTTCAGATAATGGGACAGTAATAATCTTTATTTTTCTTTGCCATGCTTGTTGCTGACTTAGAAACAAATTTCCCTGTAATAGTCATAGTGAATATGTTTAAAGTAAACTTGAATTTCTCCTAAGAAGCGTTTTCAATATTTTGATATTTCTGATTTTCTTAGAGATTTGTTACAAGCACTCTATTTGACACCACAAAGCCAGCATTCCATTCAGTCATGAGGGGAATGCTCTGATGTGTCAATAGATAAAACAGGTTCCCAGGGCCCCTGCTTTGCACAACTATGCTTGTCACTGTGCACATTGGGATCTACTTAAGTGTTGCCCTGAGGGGCACTAGTTGATATAATTTCTGGCCACACATCTCTAGCCCACATAGCCTAATGTTTAAGAAATTATTTTGATCCAGGCTAAGAGCTTGTAATTTATTCTTATCCCTGAAGGCATGGGCACAGTATTTATAAATGCTATGGACTTAGCCTGAAAGATAGAATAAGTTCTTTCAGTGTATAAATAAAATCAGACATGGATGTCCATGAGTGAGACTGTCCGATCTTATTAAAACAGTAGTTCAACTATCTCCCACCAAAATAAAACTTATCTGCTACAGGAAACTGAGATTGAAAAAAAGAAGAAGAAGACTATTTTCTTTCCCAAAGTTTGGACATGTAACCAACCCATTATTCCCTTATTGTGGCACTTATACAGTAAAAGCTCTTCTCCAATGCCAGGCATTTCAAACACATGTTCGAAGCTCATGGGACACAAGCAACTGGCTGTTTATCCTATGCATTGCTCACCCACCCTCTTAGAGACCATCTCTTAGCACCTGTGTGTACCAGCACTGGGGTCCATCCAAGAACACAGGATCTCTCTGCACAGTGAGAAGCAGCAGAGCCTGCTTCATGTCAGTCACTTCCTTGACAGCTCTGCAGTAGGAAGACAGCTGTGGGAGAGGGATTACCTTTCACCTCTTCCTGTCAGCTGGGAAAGCCAGAACTCAACAAGACCTCAGCTCACCACTGAGCCTTTATCCCAGAGGTCCTGACTCTGTGTCGGAGAATCCAATCAGCTAGGTAGAAGATACAAAGGGCAAACACAAACTGGCCTCTCCATTCTCTACAGAATATATCTACAATATGAGACCATAAGCATTATGACAAAGCTCAGCATCAATTTCTGTCTTACCGTCAAATTCAGTCACTTGTTCACTCATTTTTATTCAACATGCATTTAATGAATGACCGCCGTGTGCCAGGCATAGTTCTGGGTACTCTAGGTGTCATAAAAACATTCTACAGGAATTTTTACTCAAAACTCAGCAGACACTCCTAGTTTTAAAAATGTAAAAAGAAAATGGTATGTGTGGTTAATGAGGTGAGTGAGCATTTCTTTGTGCATGATGATTAGCTTTGGTATTTCCTGGCTTTATGGGCTTGATTCCTTTTGGCATGAGCTGGGTATTAACAGGTTTTCCCCCCATTTAATTCTCAAGAATGTAATTTTTAATTAAAAAGAGAAATTAAAAATGTAAAGCTTTTTGGAATGATTTTGTATTTGTTTAATAACCTTATAGAAAGTATTTGTTCCCTATTCATGTTACTTATCCTTTTAGAAAAAAATTTTACAGCTATGTAATATAAAAATAATTTCATAATTTGATATTGAAATAACTTACTTGGGTTCTCATGCCTTTTCTTTCTAAACTTAGAAAAGATTATAAATTAAAGACATGAAAGTGGCCATATTGAGTACAATTCTTATAATCAGCCTGGTGGTGTCTATTTTCAATTTACTGTTTATTCGTTTGCTTTTATCGCTCAGAGGAAATGTGCTGTGGAATCAGTATAAGCAAGCCTCAGGGAAAACAGGCCAGTACAAACACAACGTGCCATTTTGTCAAATAAACACCACAGTGCAGTGCCTGTGGGACCCATCACTAACAAAAGCTATTGAATTAGGTAAGACAAAATGAAGTAGAAACTGGTGTCAGTTACAGGAGTTGTTGCTCACTGGCCCACCATGGTGACAATTACATCACATATATCATATATATCTTTTTTTTTTTTTGGTTTTTGAGACAGGGTTTCTCTGTGTAGCTTTGGAGCCTGTCCTGGAACTCACTCTGTAGATCATGCTGAACTCGAACTCACAGAGGTCTGCCTGCCTCTGCCTCCCAAGTGCTGGGATTAAAGGCATGCGCCACCACTGCCTGGCTCCAACTTTGATTTTTTAAAAGTATCTGTAAGTTTAATTTCTGTAGAAAGGACACACTGACGTTCTTCTTTTTCTTTCGTGATGGGGATTGAACCCGGGATTTCACACCATACTAGGCTTGCATTCCTTCTACCGTAATAGCTTCAGATCAAGACTGATTTTTTTAAATCACATTTGTTTCATATTCAACATCAGGTCAAACCCCTAAATTATCCAAATTAAAGAGGTAAAACCCAGAGATAATAACAAAAATTAGAAATAATAAATGTGTTGTTGCTGCATTTAAAATAAAGTTGCTTCTTCTTCAACTAAAATATATCAGTGTCCAGTGATTGGTGAGTGAGATTTCCATATATCACTAAAAATGTCTAAAAATGTCCACTCACAAGGTTTTAAAGACTCTGTCTTGGTTAAGAGTAGGTGTCTGGCAAAGTTTACAGGTTTTCAATAAAGATCCAAGCGTTGAAGAAGTGGATATCTCTACAATTTCAACAAGCCCCCAAAACTGACTTTCCCAAAGATAACCACCTGAGACCATGTGAATGACAGAGCTGAGCACCTATAGTGGGCATGGATTCTGTCAGAGGGCAGCAGACTTTGCTGGGTCTCCACAAAACCTTCTGACTTTTCTTTTTCTGGGTAGATAGCTTAAGGGTAGTGTCTAAATAGAGAAGATAGATCAGGCATGTCATTTAAAACGTCGGTTTGGGGCTTTGTAGAGGAGAAGCCCTAGAGACACCCTGAAGTTCTCTTCATCATTGTAGGAAAGCACTGAAGGGAGCAATGGTGTGCAGGCTTTCCCCTCTCACCTCTCAGAACAGCAGCTGCCAGTTTGGAACTGAAAGTGGGAGATGCCGAAGGCTGATGAAAAGTAATGCTCTCTTCTTTGTAGCCCCTTTCCCTTCTAAATTGTAGACTGGAGAGCAGTAATCACTCAGCTATGATTAGGCTCCTTACTATCTCTCTGTTGAACTAGAGCAACACTGTTACAGTTTCAAGTTTATGTTTGCCTGTCTTCTGTGATAGCACGGGTCAGAGGTTGTGCTGCAGGCCTCCCAGTGGTATGAAGAGCAATAGTCCAAAGCCTCAGCTGAGCCAAAAATAATATTAAGCTAAAAACAGATCCCAGATGCAGGACAAAGCTCATTTTCATTGGTCAGCATCCTTTCTCTTTGTTGAACTGAGCACTCACATGTCTTGATTCTTCTTATGGCTAATACCCACCTGCAAGGTGGCAGTATTAAAATATTTAGATACAGTTTGAGAAAGACGGAAAAATTTTTAAACAACCATATATTTGAATATGATATGAGTAAACAGCTTGAGATTTAAACCAAGTCTCTTCACAAAATGAATTGCTAAATAAACAAATGAGTGGATAGAAAAGTGATAGATAGTAGATGATACTGATGATAGATGATGATGATGAAGATAGATAGATAGATAGATAGATAGATAGATAGATAGATAGACAGATAGACATATAGACAGATAGATAGATAGATGACATATAGAATGGGAAACTAAGAGTATTATGAAGCTGAGAAGTCCCACTATCTGCCATCTACAAGCTCAAACATGGTAGTATATCTCCATCCGAGCCCAACAGTCTGTCAACCAAGGGAATCATTAGTTTAATTCCTAGTTCAAGCACCACATGAAATGAGAGAAATCCACGATCAAGCAATCAGGCTGGAAAGAAAGAAAGAAATTATTCCTTCTTGCACCTTTTTTTCCATTCAGACTCTCAATAAATTGGCTGATGCCCACTCACATTGCAGAAAGTAATCTACTTTACTAAATCCAAAGATTCAAACGTTAATTTGAGGTCTTGAATATTACCTCACATGAGCCGAACACTGGATTTAATCCCTGTTAATGAACATACCATTTCACTCAAAAATAAGGTTGTGTTAGTCCCCCACCCCCACCCCACAATGTCTGCCAGTCAAGTAGGTATTTAAAGTTAACCATCACATTAGATGATTAGGACACAGTCTTATGCTGCAGATAGTTATTTTGCACACAGCTACAGGATTCAAAACAGTTTTATTTAATCTAAACATGTTCTTTCTGTAAGGCCAGCTTTTGTAAACACTTTGAGGCAGATATCTCCTCGGATACAAGCAGACTCTAGAGGTATGCAGTTTGGTGCAGATGTGTATCTATTACATAAGTTGTTAACTAGAGCCAGACAGGGTGAAGATGAAGAAGAACAAATCATCCTACAGTTTCAAGACTCAGACAGGGAAGCACATGTTATTTCAACCTGTGGCAGGGATTGAGGAGCAGCTCAGCTGGAAGAGTCCAGTGTAGGTTCTTTCAACAGGGTGCACTCCAAAGACTGGATGGCCCTGGTGAAAGAACCTATACTGGACTATCCTGGAATCCTTGACCAAGCATTTGCTGGCTCCAACACTTGTCACCACCTTGCTCCTTGGTTTTAGGAGACCTCAAATCTCTGCCATGTTAGCCATTCAGAGAAATGTTTGAATGTTCTAGTAACACAGCCGCTGGCCTCCTCCAGATCAAGTGAATCCAGAGAGATGGCAAGGTCATTGTATGTCTTTTATCAACTTTTCAGAAACATACATGCATTTCTGTTTGCCATATTTTATACATTAAAAATAATGTGTTAAGTCTAACCTCAACCAAGAGAAGGTAAATAAGCTTGATATTTGGAAAGGAGATATACCATATACTGTGTAGGTATGTATAAAATTATCATATCAAGTGAATAAATGTCTAAGTGCCTCAGATTTCCCTTCTGCAAAATTGGAACAGCAGGCACAGTGTTCCTCAGAACTCCTTTGAAGAGTCAATCATAGAAGAAACATGAAGTATATCATAAAGTACCAGGCACCTTGCAGACAACATGCAAACATTAATTTTGCTTCATTTTCTTGATTCATCTGTGGCCAATGAGAATGATTAAGCAGAATATTATGGCCTGAATTATTTATAAGCGATAGGGTCTACTAGTCCATTCCAGCCATTGGAGATCTTTTTATTCAAGGACAAGCAGCAATTCTTTTAGAACTAAGTTCACAACTGGGTCAGAACTAAGGTGCCCAGAGTTTCCCATCTACATAGCTTCACTTTTCTCAAGGTAAGTTTTATGAATACCTCAACTCTGAGCATCTCATGCCAAAAACTCATCAGGAGTTCCTACTACATGGCTCATATATTGAGAACGGTCTTAGAGAGATGGCCCAGTACCTAGTTTTTTGAAACTAGTGAAAGAGACCAGATATCCCAGGATATCCCAATAGACAAGTTCTTTCTATTCTCCAGACATGTCCTCAAGCCCAGGGTTCCTTCAAAACCCCTACAAACAAGTACCCAACTGGAATGCACTGGATACCTCAATAGATTATTTAAATTGGGCTCTGGGCTACAGGATTTAGATTTATACAGGCTTTACAGATTAGGTCAAATAGGAAATCTATAACCACTGTGTTTTGAACATTTGGTCAATATTTTATTTGTTGTATTTGCCATTAACCAAGATAAATATCTAGAGTGGTTGGTTACCACTATACCAATGGTGCCCTATTGCACACATTGGCACATCTTGCTTGGCAGTTTGGTTTATAATCCATGGAGTTCACTGTTAGATAAGACTAGTGTTCCATTTCTCCCCCAGCAACCCACAACACCTTCCAGCACTTTGAAAGCTACTCTGCAGGGAAAAGGGTTCCAGCTCAATTATTCTATATTTTACAGCCACGGTAATATGTGTCTTCCAATGAACTGACTGTTAAAGGTTTAAAATAGAGGGACTGTGGACCCTGAAGATAGCAAGTACTGAGTCCTCTATAGGCCAAAGAGGAAGGGCGCAGTTACTTTTCTTACCAAGGTAATCCTGGAAGACAGGGCCATGGGGTTTTGCCTTACACAAAATGTAGCTAAACTTGTACTAAGAAAGGGAAATACAATGCTACTTTTTATTATAGACAAGATCCAGGGTATGTCTATTCATGGGGTCTACAGCAGAACTAAAGTTTCACCATGGAGAAATTGAAAAAGGGGGTTCTAGAACTAGAGAGTTGAGTCGACAGTTAAGAGCACATTCTGCCCTTTCAGGGACTGGGGTTCTATTCCAGTACCCACAGCTAACAATCACCTCTGATTCTACTTCAAAAGTATCGTCTGACCTACACATGAACCATTGCGTACACACATACATTCAAGCACACACACACACACACACACACACACACACACACACATACACATAAAATAAACAACTAAGTCTTTTAAAAAGTGTTGACTGATTATACATGGCCTCTTGAGTAGTTATCTTCACTTGGTATGTTATTTTGGATAGCCATTTTATTCTATCAGATACTCCAGTAAAGTTAGGAACCATGGAATTAGTTATTGGTAAAACTAAGAAGCTGGTATGGTCATGAACCAAGAGGGATTTTGGATGACATATCTCTCAGTAAAATATCCTGCCTAAGCCAGGTTTTAGAAGATCCTGATCAAAGAGCTACCAATGCAAATGAATTCAAGATTGTGAAGGAAATAATAGAAATAGAAATCATATTGAATAGTTCCAAGGAGAATAAAAAACAAACAAGAATATAAAGATAGATATCTGGAGACAAACATCTGTTAGTAACTGTGGTGGTTGCAAAGAAAATCGTCTCCAAAGGGAGTGACACTATTAGGAGGTATGGCATTGTTGGAGGAAATGTGTCACTATGGGTGTGGGCTTTGAGGTCTTTTTCTCAAACTTAACTCAATGTGACAGTCAGTCAACTTCCTGCTGCCTTCTGATCAAGATATAGCCAGCACCATGTCTGCCTGCATGCTGCCATGCTCTGCATCATGATGATAATGGACTGAACCTCAGAAACTGTAAGCCACAACCCCAATTAAATATTTGCTTTGTGAAAGTTGCTGTGGTCATGGTGTCTCTTCACAGCAATAAAAAAGAAGATACCCTAACTAAGACAGTAATAAACAACCTGAAATCAAAGATAGTCTTAGGTTATTGTCTGTTGAAGAAATTCTTTTGAAGAGAAATTTTAAGTGTCTGCGATCAGATTGCTTGTCCATTTCTTGTTGGTTGCTCAGTCAAATTGTGATAGAGTGAACCTGATTGGGGTGTGGTATATTTAAGGTTTAATCACTGCATACTTAAAATCCAAGTGGGCAGTGAGCAGAACATCCTAGCTTCTGCCCTGTTTTAAGGCTCCAAGGTCATTGTTCTTTTTAGGACTTGAGGGCTTAGTCTGAAACCTCAAAATGATAAGGAGACATGTCTATAAGAACAACTGGTTGCAAGCAGACTCATGAATAGAATATAGGACTTCATTGAAGAGTTTTAAACAGGGCCTAAAATGATTGCCCTGTAGTTTAAAACACTTCTCTTATAGAGGACCTGAGTTTAGTTTCTAACACCTGCAGTGGCTCATAGACACCTATAACTCCAGCTCAAGAAACTCCAATGCCCTTCAATATGGAGACAGGCATACACATACATGTACACGCATATACACACACACACACACACACACACACACACACATACACACTAATAACAACAACAACAACAATTTAAATAGCTAATTACTGAGCTTTTCCTTCCCTAGTATCAGGTCTCTCTCTGGTGGAGAATCTGGAGTAATCTCTCCTATGTTCATTAATCTGGTCGGAGCTGGATCCTGTCCCGAAGTGCTACTCTTACCTGATGCTAAATAGTATACACACCTTATGCCATGTCAAGTTAGCTTCTTGGTGGATTCTTGAAATCATTCTTTTTAAAGTATGGTTCATTTCACTATCTTTCTGGTAGATTGTGTTCTTGAAGTATGTCATTTCCTGGTGACATTAGGACTTTGAATACTTCCTGAGTTATTTAATCACAAATCAATCTCTTTATCATCCACATAGAAACCACAAAGTAAAACTTGTGGAATTACAGGATGGTATAGTGGGCACTAGAGACCAGGAAAGAGAAGTGGAGGGCAGGAAGAATTAAGCTACTAGAGTGATGATGGGTGGAAAAGGATCCTGAGCAGAAGGGTCTAGATACAGTCAATGAACAACATAGAGAGAGAGAGACAGAGAGAGACAGAGAGAGACAGACAGATAGATAGACAGACAGACAGACAGACAGACAGATGATAGATAGATAGATAGATAGATAGATATGTATGTATGTATACTTTCTACAATTAGTATACAACAAGACTGTAGATTAAAAAATAAAATGGAAGGAGGAAGGAAAGGAAATTCTTTCTAATTCTGTTTTGTTGATAAAGCTTTTACCTTATTTTTCAACTCTTGTGGCTTCTTCAGTTTAGCTCAGTCTTCCATCCCTCCCAGGTCTTCTTCCTTGCTGTAAGGGTCCTGATTATTATCCAAGGAAGGGTTGTTTTTATTCATTCTCTTGGTTCTTGTCACAATCCTTTCCATTTTCCATACAACATTCTGAGTGAGTGCTACTACATTTTCTGATGTTCTTCAAATCCTCCACTAGACCTCCACTGTTATAAGCATTAAGAGCAACTTCCATTATATGTGAGATGCAAGTTCTTACAGTAGCATTTACTTTTTGTCACTTTCTTTTTATCTGAGGAGCAGCTGGGCTGATGGAAATCATATTTATCTTTTCTATTTCTGGAACAACAAGATTGGAATCTCTGTACTACTGGTATGCCCAATAGCTGCACCTCCAAAGTTCTGAGAGTCCTTCCTAATAATTTATTTAATCTCCTTTATTTGAAGATGCTTTAATTTTTCCCCTCTTGAAGTCCTATCAATGTGCATTTGCATAATTTCAAAGGCACAGCATATTATCACTATTTACGTCTTACTTGGACTCTGTCCTAGGGAGCTACAGCTGTCTGTGGTCTAACAGGAGTGATTTTGGATCTGATATATGTATGAGGTATCTGTTCTTCTCTCTTACTTTCTCAGAAACCACTGGGGTTATTTAGCTAACATAATGTTCACAAAAGCCTGAATATCAGCCCAAAGGAGTGATAGTTAGGGTAGAGCAATTGCCAGCACTATTTGGAAAACTTGTGGTGACAGAACACTGATGAATTTAGAACATAAGTTATTTCTCCTTCTTCTTCCTGTTTTGTGTGGGAAGGATAGTCTAGGGTTGTTGCCTGCTGAAGCAAAGCGGTGCATTTGCACCTAACAGGTTCATTCTGATAAAGTAACATGAAGGCATCTACGTAATGCACTTCTTCCCATTTTTCTTTTACCTTGTACAACAATTCTATTAGCTAGAGGGCATGATCATGACTGAGTGTCTTGCTTCTCAGCCATTTTCCTCCAGAACATGAAGTATACTGAAAGCAAACAATGTTACAAAGAAAGATCATTTTCTTTCTTTTCAAAGGCTTCTAAGTGAAAGCAGTCCAACCCATAGATGAAAGCTGTAATTTAGGACTAAACTGGAGTTGCTTAAGACATGGAGACAGACAAAACACACCACACAAAACAATGATTCCTGCAGAAGAAGAACGAAAGAATAATCCCAGTAGTTCCTCATAGTTGCTCAAAGCAAGAGTCCTTAGGTCAAACTGCCTTGAAGGTACCTGTGTTTGCAACCTAAGAAACCAAGGACAAATGGAAAGAGAGAATTCTGTAAGTGCTGAGGTGGCTCACACAACTGGTTCAAATCAAAAGGACATTGAAGCTTAGAAGTCTCACTACTCAAAAGGGTTTTGTGCCAAAGGTACATTTTCTCCCAAAGAAGAAAATACTGAGAAATCTGCAGAACAAACAGCATTCCTTTCTGAAGCTTCAGGTATTCCTATGGTGTCTGACTTGGTGTGAATGCCCCAACCAACTCACCCTGATCACAAAACTCCTGGCTGGCTCACCCTATTTTTATACAAAACCTAAATACAAGTCAGGTACCTAATATACAGTACAAACTAAAAATGTAGAGAAATAGAAGCTTGGGGAAAGTTCAAGCAAGAAAATAACAACTGAGAAGGGTAGGGACAAGACCTCAAATCCCCCTCAATCCGTGGTTGTGGAGAATATAAAATGAAAGATCATAGGAATAAAACTGGTGGCCTTGCAAGTTTTAATGAAATCAAAATTTCCAGAATTCTCAAAGCCAGTGGACATCTGGTATACCTTTTAGTAATGTACGATTCTGAAAACTAAGCTTGTAAACTATCCTGTGACATGCTTAGCTTATTTCTTGGTACATATATAACAAAAATGGTTATTAATTTCAATATGAGGCACCTCATTGTCTAGCCCACCACCACTTTGTACAAATCCTTCTTTTCTTGACCACATCTCAGCAGCAAGTTGCCTTTTAAAAATAACATTATAACATTTTCCTATTCAGACAGAGCCTTGCAAGTGGATACCACTGAGCAAGCATTGGAAATCTTACACCTTCAACTCCTGTTCATTTGGCTAGTCACCCACTTCCTACTTTGAAGGCTTCCTGCTATCCTTCCAGTTCTGACCATAGGACCTTTGTGCTTGCTCCTTTCTCTTCCTAGTATGCTCTGGGATGGTTTGTGCCTTCCTTCAGTCAACTGCACACTTAAGCTCTCTCTTCAGAGAGATGTCACTGAGAAGCTTATTGATAAAACACCTCATGCCAGGTGGTGGCACACGCCTTTAATCCCAGCACTCAGGAGGCAGAGGCAGGCAGATCTTTGTGAGTTCAAGGCCAGCCTGGTCTACAGAGCGAGATCCAGGAAAGGCACAAAGCTACACAGAGAAACCCTGTCTTGGAAACAACAAAACAAAACAAAAAAACAAAAACCACCTCACAGCCCATCAACTTCTTTCAAGAATTGGCTACTTCTGTTGGACATCTTGTCAAGTTCTGATGTATTTTTCTCTCCCTCATTATATGTAAGCTCTGTAAGTACCAGGAGTTTGCCTTGTACTTAGAATAATCTTTGTAGTGAAATCTCAATAAACATTGCTTAGATGAATTAACTAATCAGGAGTTGATTGACTAATACATAAACTATAATACTATAATACATGTTGCAGAATCTATTTAATTAATAGACATAATATAATACTATCTTTTAAAATGTGAATTAACTGAAACTTTTTATGCATTATACAATTTTATATAAAAATTGACATTTCTGACTTCTTTAGAAAAATTAAGAAATTTTTGTATTTGAGGTTCCTTAACAAATAGCTCATGATGCTTATTAGACAGAGATTATCCCAGACCTCATTACTCCTTATGACCTTCCTGACACCCATGACTGGCTTGTACTGGCTACCCCCTTACTGCTTTCTTAATGTGCCTGGCCCTGTAAGTTTCCAAACCCTTACATTAAAGACACATATGGAAATTCTCCCAACCTTTGTTCCATATATCAGTGTAACTTTTCATATCCAGTTTAGAAATTAAATCGGTTTTGTGTTCATTCTTCCAATCTCAGACATAATGAGACACACACTGTAGCCTGTGGTGCTATGCTGATCACAGAACAATCAGCCAAGCTTGACAAACTCACCAAGTCTCCATTACTAGTAAAAGGGAGGATATATCCAACTGTGTTTCAGAATACTTGTCACTTTTGTAAAGTTATTTAAAAAAAAAAAAAAAGAGTATTCAAAACCCATAGATTAAAAATGTTTTCCTTTATTTTCAAAATATCGTGAATATGAGATCCAGATGTCTACCTCAAGTGATTCGTTTACCAGTGGGGGCACCCAGTGTCTCATGAGGAAAACGGCTACATTTAATAGTAGATGTTGAAGCCAGACAAAAAAAATACAATGTGTAAATATGGAAAGAGAAAAAAAAAACCACATCCTTTTGCTCACCACCTATGTATTTTAGCAGCATGAGTATTTGCCAAGCACCTGCTGTATGTCAGGCACCATTCAAAGCAATTGAGGAACTCTTACTCAGTCTCACACTCCAGAGAGTCAGACAGAAAAACTAAACAAGCAATAAAATAACTTTTATTTGCAGTAAGAGTGAGTGAGAACTATAATAAAAAAGGAATGAGAAGAGAGGCCTGGCCAGTGACTGGAGTAGAAATTTGGTCTAGGGAGGTCCTGTGATGAGAAGTGATCTGAGCAAGACCTGAAGGAGGTGAAAGAAGATATCTCTATCTGTAGTGAGAAGACTGTGGGATAAAGAATGGCATAGACCAAATACCCTGTAGCAGGCACGCAGTTGGTGTGTTCAGGGAGCAGTGTGGCTACTCTGGCTGAGTTAGTTAAGTAAACTGACTATTGATAAGAACAAGACCATAAGTCCTCATGATGCTCTCTACAGAGTACTATCCCATGGGGGCAGTCCAAGCTTCTCCATACAAGATTATTAATCTTTTGGTTTAATAAACTTACATTTTAGCATGGTCATGACCTGAGGTTTGAGGCTTTACTAAATATGCAGGTTCTATTTTTCTAAAGGGGCATTAAGCAACTGGAGCCACTGGCCTTGCAGATGAGACCCTAACAAAGCCACCATCTACACACAATGAACTCACAAACTGGCTACACATGTGTTATTCCAAATGTAGTCTCCAGTTGTACATACAGACACAGGTGCTGTTATTCATTTGCACTAAGAGATCATCAGTTCAGAGGCAGCTTTGAGAAAGCCTCTCTAACAGAACTTCCTGTCTTCTCTACACAGCTGCTTGCAGAAGACTGGCCATTTGGTGCTGAGATGTGTAAGCTGGTGCCCTTCATACAGAAGGCTTCTGTGGGAATCACTGTGCTGAGTCTATGCGCTCTAAGTATTGACAGGTAAGAGTCTATTCTAAGGCCAAGAAGGTCCTAAATATCATATAAGTGCTATGTTACTTAAGGGGTCAGCTGTGCAATTCAATAAAACCAAGCTCTGCCTGCTTGAAAAATATCTCTGTTTACATCTTCAGATATCGAGCTGTTGCTTCTTGGAGTCGAATTAAAGGAATTGGGGTTCCAAAATGGACAGCAGTAGAAATTGTTTTAATTTGGGTTGTCTCTGTGGTTCTGGCAGTCCCCGAAGCCATAGGTTTTGATATGATTACGACAGACTACAAAGGAAAGTCTCTGAGGGTCTGCCTGCTTCATCCGGTTCAGAAAACAGCCTTCATGCAGGTGCGTTTACTTTGCTTTTTCCTTCTGCACTTTCCTTATAAATATTTAACTATTTTCCCTAGTTCCCCACCTTGGTAAGCTATTGATTTATGACTACCTTTGGCATAAATTAAGAGTCTGGATCCCAAGACTGTGAGGTTAACCATTACTAATGACCCAACCTACAAGAATCAGGATAATTACTTCTCCAAGATACCCTAGATAGCAGGGATCCAGATAAATCAGGTTCCTACAAGAATGACTATGGCTTCATAGCTTTTGTATCTAAAGTCCCATGAAGATAGATTACTATTGTTTAACCTACAGAAGACAACCCAACATTGTCAGAGAAGCAGATGACTTAAACTATGTTTAAATAGAAGATACCTGATAGTATGGATTTGGAATGGCAGCCTGTCTCTTTATCTCTTCATGTAAGATATATATATATAAAATTTTGGCCATCTATTAAAAAACTCTTGATCAGAAAATAGGGAAAGAATGGGGATATTAGGCTCTAAAAGATAGATCCTAAGTATAAGAGTTATTTCCAACAAAATTGGTTAATACAAGGGGGATTGGTCTAATTATCACCAAAGACTATTTTCTATTTTACATGGACAAAGATTATATAAACTTTATGAACTATG
The DNA here is from genome assembly GCF_903995425.1 of Onychomys torridus. Taxonomy (NCBI): domain Eukaryota; kingdom Metazoa; phylum Chordata; class Mammalia; order Rodentia; family Cricetidae; genus Onychomys; species Onychomys torridus. The sequence goes on along the minus strand of NC_050451.1, from coordinate 91,643,284 downwards.
CATTCAATAATAAATTTTAAAAAAACCCAAAGACGACGCCAATGTGAAATAGAGAATGAGGTTGTTGTTTACCAATGGGAAACATAAAATCCTTCCTAAGGTGGGTATATCTGGACTGATAGTGTTTTTGAAAAGGTAACAGCAGAAAAGAACACAGGAAAGGTAAAACTCACAAGCGTTTTCTAATTTGACATTACATGTATATACTACAAACCTGAATAGCTAATACAGATCTCTTCATGCCTGTTTCTCACACTAAACACACTTAGTAGAGAAGGGAAACTTTACCTAAACACTGTGATTTATTTACATACTTAAGACTAATAATACCTAATATTTGAAATACTTGGTTATTCAATGTTTTATCTTCACATAAGAATTTTGCTCAGTTGCATAAATCTACTATACTGTCTCAAAGAATTGAAAGTATGTCCTGTAATGTTCATTTCATTTAATGCTGGCCTTTAGTTATGTTTTTAGTAGATATGACCCAAGAAATTCTATGAAATATATGAAAGGTCTGTTACAAAATCATTGTGCTTTTATAACATATTTTGCTTTTAGTTGGCATTTGATACATAAGGTTTTTTTAAGAAGGTGTTAATCATAAAAATTCTCTCTTCTTCATAGTTCTACAAGACAGCCAAGGACTGGTGGCTGTTCAGTTTCTACTTCTGTTTGCCACTAGCTGTTACTGCTATCTTTTACACCTTGATGACCTGTGAAATGCTGAGGAAGAAGAGTGGCATGCAAATTGCCTTAAATGATCACTTAAAGCAGGTAAGAGGAAGCAAGGGTCTGGTGGGTCCATAATTACAGTCACAAAGATGAAATTCATGATGATGTGGATGATGACTAACATTCAACATTAGAACATAGTTTCACTTTCTTCCTTCATTCTGCTATTTTTGTAACAAAGGGCATTTTATATTACTTAATTCAGATACCGTGTATATCATCTAAAAGGATCTGGAGAGAACTATTACCTTGCGTTGTTTTGTTGTAAGATAGAAGCTCAGGCAGCCCAGGCTAGGCTTGAATTCAAGGATGACCTGGAACTTCAGATCCCTCTGTGTCTGCCTCCCAAATGGGGTTACAGACCTGCACCAGTTTGACCACACACACACACACACACACACACACACACACACACACACACTTTCACATATACACATTCACACACATACATAGTATGTATGTATAATACATAATTTTTAGACTTATTTTATTTTGGATCAATGTTTGCCTACATGCATGTGCACCACATGCCTGGTGCCCGTATAGCTCAGAAGGGGGCATCAAATCCTCTGGAACTGGAGTGATGGATGGTGGTGAGCCACTCTGTGAGTTCTGGGAATTTTACCTATATCCTTTGAAAAGCAGCAAGTGCTCTAAGCTGCTGAGCCATCTGTCCATCCTCCCAAAACCTTAATTTCTAAAGATGAATCTCTAGCGGTTTTAATTCTAATTCACACTATCTAGTTGAAAGCTCATTGCCCTGGGTCTTTGGTTTTGTAAATACTGTTAAATATCCTGTCTGAGGAGAAAGTCTGCTGTGAATGCCAAGGGGTAGCTTCACACAGGTTTGTGGTCCTATTTCAGAGACGAGAAGTGGCCAAGACGGTGTTCTGCCTGGTCCTCGTTTTCGCCCTCTGTTGGCTTCCGCTCCACCTCAGCAGGATTCTGAAGCTCACGCTTTATGACCAGAGCGATCCTCACAGATGTGAACTTTTGAGGTAGGAAAGGAAGACTACTGTGGACCTGGGGCACGTGTGACATGAAAGGGGAAGTGGTGACTATTGGGAGAAAGGAGACCAGCAAGCAGAAGACCCAGGGAAGGGGAGGGTGCTGAGCGAGAGCGGTGAATAAGAGCAGCATGTGACAACATGTGAGAACACCCTAGGATGAAACTCATCTGAATGCTAACCTAAATTTTAAAAAGTAGGAAAATAGAAATAATTATGTAATTGCCATTCAGATGTTTCTCCATCAGTCCTCCTAACAGGCAGGAAGAATGCTATTTTCTTATCCTTAGAGGCCAATTAAGACTCACAGTTTTACCTTCACTCCTGTTTTAGATGGATAAATAAAGAAATGTAAGAAAAGCTTGGAAATACATAGGCACAGAGTTGTCAAAATGATGGGTGAATGGCAAGAGGAAACATACCAGAGCTGAGTCTTCGCTATACATATAAACCCTTTCTGTTCTGAAAGTCTCATCGGTTCCAAATGAAAGCTTCATTTTAAGAAGAGAGCTGGACATGGAAGATAAAGATAGGAGAGGGCTGTGTAGATGACAAGGACCCACTATGAGAAGAAAGGCAGGCAGAGTGGTGAAGACAAATACCTCCACTAGCAAATTAGTGGTTAAACTCAAATCGTTGGATGTGGGTGATTTTGGTTTTCTTCATGAAAACATAAAGGCATGAATAAAATATATACTTGAAGAAACATAATTTTTACAGACACATTTTGGGCTTCTTGCAGCTTTTTGCTGGTTTTGGACTACATTGGCATCAACATGGCTTCTTTGAATTCCTGCATTAATCCAATTGCTCTGTATTTGGTGAGCAAAAGATTCAAAAACTGCTTTAAGGTAAGAGAATACTCTAAAAATAAAACATTTCTTGTGATCTGGCATCAAATATAGGCCTTCAAAACCACTAATATTTCTACCAAGAGAGAGCTGGAAAAATTCTAATTTTCCCTGCCTTGCAGCATATATGATGTTTTTAAATAACACTTTTGTATACAAAGCACTATAGTATTTATTTGCTTGTAAATCTTTGTCAGAATCACGAATTAGTGAGTAGCCACTCACTAATACTATTGGAATTGCTCAGATTAACAAAATTACATGCACTGGTAATCAGTGTTATGTAGTCAAATAAGAATGGAACATAATTAAATGCACTGTTCCTCTGATTTTGGTAGATTTTTTTTTTATTGTCCAGCTACAATGTCTGTTATAAATAAGTTAATTGTCTTTTCTTATGTGCTATGGGAATAAAGTCAAGGGCTAGGAGATGCTTCAGCAGATAAAAGTATTTGCTCTTCAGGAATGTCTAAGTTCAAGTGCCCAAAACCGACGTAAAATGTCAGGCATGCTGTGCTGGGCACAGTGGCATACATCTTTAATGCCAGCACTTGGGAGGCAAAGGCAGGCAGATCTCTATGATTTCAAGGTCAGTCTCATTTACATAATAAGATCCTATCTCAAAACACTGAGAGAGAGAGACACAGAGAGAGACAGAGAGAGAGATCAGACGAAGCTGCTCATATGCCTATAGTTGTGGCATGGAGATGAGAGAGGCCAGAGGATTGCTGGGGCTTGATAGACACTGGCCTAGCTCCAGGTTCAGTAGGGGACCATGTCATGAGGGAATATGGTAGAGGGGGGCAGATTAGAACACTCAATGGCCTCCTTTGGCACATACATGACAGACACACACACATGCACACACACACACACACACACACACACACACACACACACACACGTGAATAGCAAGTATAAAAAGTTAAAATCATTTCTACTTCATCTTTTATACCTTCTATGTATAATGGCAATATGTCGCTCCATGCAAAATATAATTACACCTTACTCAGATGTTGGCACTACTGCATTCATCCATCATTCATTATTTCACTACTACAACACCAAGTAAAACATGCTTCCTCTCACATGAGAATGAGCTATTGTCATGGTATCTCATTATTTGAAAACCAAAATTCATTTCATTGTAAACACTAAAAAAGCTAAATAAGTCTTTGTCCATTCATGACTCTGACATTAGGGGTAGAAGGGAACTTTTATCAAAATCAAGGCCCTTCTGTACAGAACAGAAAACCTACTATTTCCTTAGACTCGTAGTCTATCATAAAATAAACAGAGTGAACAAAGTTTTAAAAGATTTAAAACTCTAGTGAAAAGTGGAAAAACAAAATCGAGATGTTTGCCTCCTTTGTATATTTATTGCATAATAATATTGAAAGGACCTGTGAGAATAGCATATATGTTAAAATAGCAAGGCAATATTCAACTTGCTTACATGTGGAGAGGTCAAGTGAGGAAAAGCAGGTAATGGAGCATGTGCACACGTTACATAGACATAGAAACTCAAGCAGGTGCGCAGTTGTAATATTTCTGTTCTCAGAGGGAAATGCTTGGCTTTTACAGTTGCCACAGTTTTTTGGTTTTTTTTTTTTAAGTACATAAGAAAAAGGATGAAAAATTAAGAGTGGCTTTGGGGGCTAAAGAGATCATTCAGTGGGAAAGATCAATTGCTATGCAGGCTTGAAGATCTGAGTTCAAATCTACCATGGAAAAAGCCAGGCTTGACTGCCTATGCCTGTAACAACAGCTTTACAGAATGGAGACAGATCCTAGAGACAACCTGAACAGTCGGCTGGGCAGAGACCATGAGCTTTGGATTCAATGAGAGGTCATCTCTGAAGGGAATAGGGGAGAGAACACTAGAGAAAACAACAGACATCTTCCTCTGGCTTCTTATATATGCATTTGTATGTACACATACACACACACACACACACACACACACACACACACACACACACAAACAAAAATTGAGTGGATGTTTCTTGGGTAATGTTGATCACATAAGTTTTTTTCTTTCCTTTTTCATACTTTTTAATTGCAAAAAATCAGCACATGCCACCAATGCAGTCATCTTTTCTGTTTTTAAAATTGTATTTATTATTACTGTGTGGGTGCAGTGTGTGTATGAACATAGGTGTGTGCACACTATGGTACACAAAGTTCTGCAGTGTGTGTGTGTGTGTGTGTGTGTGTGTGTGTGTGTGTGTGTGTGTGTATTCTCTTTCCACCATTCATTCTGACACTCAAACTCAGGTCTTTGGGCTTTTTTACCCAGAGAATCATCTTGCTGACCTTAATTACATCACTTTCGAGGGGGGAAATGAGTGATGTGGAAAGGCGGGGCCAAGAACCGTGTCCTTGCAGGAAGAGTCAGAGCCGGGAGAGCGGGAAGAGTGGTGGCCTCAGGACTGAGTAAACACATAACCAGTTGTTCTGTTTTGTACAGTCCTGCTTGTGCTGCTGGTGCCAAACATTTGAGGAAAAACAGTCCTTGGAAGAAAAGCAGTCCTGCTTGAAGTTCAAAGCTAATGATCACGGATATGACAACTTCCGTTCCAGCAATAAATACAGCTCCTCTTGAAGGAAAGAATATTTGCTTAATCTCATCGTCCTCGTTTTGGACAGATATCATTGGGACAAAATGAAACCTTGGCCAACTCCAATGGAAAGCAGTGTTTGCAGAAAGGCATGCACAGATAGATGTAAGAGAGGTTATTTTCAACAGTTGTGACTTTTAACACCTGATATTCATGAGCTGTTTACAAGCTAAGAAAGCAATGAAAATGGATGAAGCCTCCGTGGGAAAGCACTTAGGTTTTTAGTCAGCACTTCAGCACAGCTCTTAAAAGCTCCCAGTATAGTCATATGCCACTTACATTTAAAAACGAGTTAACTCAGAACTTCTGTGACGGAGTTCATCAACCAATCATATGAATCTGAGTCAGGGAATGTGTGACATTGGAAAAGAAAGTTTAAAATGAAGTCCCAAGTACTCAATTTGAAACTTAAAATAAATCCATTAATAAACTTTTTTATGCATAATGTCATGCTATTTAAATTGCAACTGTATGTGAAATGTGAAAGCAATGTGGTTGGTGTACTCTTTGGGTCATTACAAACACCAAGATGATCAGAAGCGGGTTTAAGGAAGAGAGATGGGGTAGTGTTTGGAAATCATTATGCTCTTTACATTCAAATAAGAGTAAATGTCACAGTGAAAAAAAATGGGGATGTGTGAACTGCTCTCACTGAGACTTCTGAACTTCCCATTCACACACACTAAAGAAAAATGCAGAACAGAATACTACCTATGATTTTTCATAGTTCTTTCAAATATCCTTCCATTTGATTTCCATTTGATTAGTTTCATCATCTGTAAATACTTAGTTATAAGCACTACATGTAGATGATTTAACAAAGGGCAGGTCCCAGAATTCATAGCTTTATGAGGAAGAGATGCCAGTAACCAGGTAATAGACAGAATGTGAATTGCCCGGTGCAGTGTCCACATGGCAAAGAAGCAAGGTGCATCCTTTCAGCCGTGCTACTATGGTTAAAATGGTCACAGCACAATGTGATAATTAAAAGACCATCTTTTAGAGTCATAGAAATTAGTCACTGTAACCAGCTATGTTGGAGCTATATTGCTATTTTTTTTATGTTATTTCTGGAAATAGTCAGTAGAAAGGTGATCTGGACATGGTGCTTTTTCTAAAACTTAGAGGCCAAACTGCTTTGGGAGAGTATAAAACACTCCACACTGTGTGCATTCTTAATCTGCTTCCACAACATGCCCTAGGTTCACTCCGGATGAGCAGTGTGTGAAGAATGCCCAAGAGAAAACCAAGAGAGAGGAAATGAGGTGGGGTAGGAGGAAGCCTGTGGGGGAAGAGTCCCATTCTTAGCCCTGCGTTCGTCACTGCCACGTCATATCAGAGCGAAAGGTCCTGGCTTGGCTCCAGCAAAGCACAGTGCAGCGTTCTCAGAGTGACTGGGGAACAAGTCAAGCCCAAGAGCTTTAACTTTGTCTTAAAATATAACAGAATTTCCTTTTTTTTTTTTTCCTTTTAGTAACCCAGGCCACATGTTGAAAATGAGCTAAGAATGCAGTTTTCTGCCAAAATCCACTGTGACAATACAATAAACCTAAATACGACAATGAGGTAAAAAGAAAGGACAGTAATGAGCTGGCATGCCACAAGGACTCCACTTAGAAGTCACCCAGAGTTCTGGTTTATGGGTTCTATCTCATCATTTTTTTTACAAATACTTTTCATCATAAAAGACACCCCAGATTTTCAATTGTAAATTAGTTATGGGTCTCCAGCACTTTGCCAGTAAGAACGAACGTGTTTTTAATTCTCATTACGTTTTAGATCGATTTTATTGCTGTGTACTAAGTTCTTGTGTCTTAATGTCCTTCTAGTTTAACCCAAATGCTTTTCCCACTAAATGTCAGACTCGTGAGCAAAAATCATCTTGCCAAATTATGAAATGGCATAAGAAAACTATTCATACAGTATTTGCAATACAATTGCATTTGGTGGCCTTTTTTATTCAAAATTTTATCATACAGATAAAGGATAATAAGAAACAAACATAATCTCTGCATAATTAAAAATCAAGGTAAGAAAACATGCTACCATCTAACTTTAAAGCATATTTTCTAATATTCAAGCTACCTAATCTAGCAACGCATAAAAATAGTGTTCATAGGGATGTTTTAGGTCAAAAGATTGATAAGTGATTTTAACCTATTTTCTCCTCAATTACCAGTTCTAGCGTTGGTCTGTGTTCAAACGTTTCTTATATCAACAATGTACAACAGGCCCAGGAACACTGTTCTCACCGAAACTTGTGCTTGTTGTATCTAACATACAGTGGCAGTATAGCCATGTAAAATAATTGGGTTTTGTTTTGCTATGGTCACTTAGAATGGCAGCTGGTGCGATTGCTGACTTTGTATTGTGTGAACAAACCAATAAATATTCAATTCATTTCCAAGAGCAGCTCATCTTTTACTATGTGGACATTCATCAATTCATACTTCTTAAATGGTTAAAAGAATAAGGATGCTGTAAATAGGCATTATTTATGTTAAATATATAGTTATCAAGGAATGAAAGCTAAATCAAAATGCCATGATTCTGACTTTTGCTATGTTTCATTATATATATATATATATATTCATTATATATATATATATATATATAATGAAACATATATATACATATATAGCCATCCTTCGCAACTGATTATCTTCTTGACAATCACTGGGATCTCTACCTTTCTTTGCCTAGCTTCTTTTGGAGGCTTCCCATCTTTAAGTCTGATTGTGCTACATTAGGATGACATGAGACATGGGGATTACTCAATGCATTTCACAAGTAGCCTTTTAGTGTTGACTATGTGCATGGTAGAATAAAATTATTATAGGCTATGCACCTCTCATCAGAAAATCTGAAGTCTGAAATACTCCAAAACCACAAACTTTTTGAAAGTGAAAAATTCCACATTTGATCTCCTGCTACATAATACAGTTAACATCCAAATAAAACTAAAAATGTCAAATAAAATGACCTAAATACAAAACAGGTAATTTTAAGTCCAAAGGACCAGATCCTAGCATCCCAAACTGCTGTGTGTAGCTGGTGAGTGCTACACAGCCCTCTAAAGACAGGTGGCTTACTTTTTTTTAAAGACTGAGCTATATATAGAATTGTAGGTATGGTCACAGCAGGGACAACAGAAGGAAGGATTTGTTCTTTTCCTGGAATTGAGGGTTGAGGAAAACTTTACTCCATCAATAGTGAGATTTCCAGCCCTCACCAATTTTAATAGTAACTAGGAGCCATGTACATCATTGAGCAGGAGGATGAAGTCTCTACTTGAAGAAAAGAACTACTCTGCAGATGGAGGATCTTCAGATACAAACATGGAGAGTAAGAAGGGTTCTCAATGAAGGGTTATGTGCCTTCTCCGTTCTGTGCACTGACATAGAATTTTTAAGCTGACTCTTGGTGCCACATTTTAAAGTATGAATGAATATCAGAAGTCTATAGGTGTTTGGGGAACCTTTGTAGTGAAAGACATAACTGATCACTAATGGGAAAATAAAATGTGAGGAGGCCAAGGAAGCAAATGGAAAACAAACAAACAAACAAAAACAAAAGACAAAAAACAAAACAAAAAAAAACAACTGTCAACACAATTAGACTTAATTTTCCCAGAGTAATAATACTAAGAAAGCAAAATCAAGGTGTTTAATGACCAAAAGCACACTTGGGGATTCAGATACTGCTCTTGAAAGCTGAAAACATGCTTGAAGAGATGAAAGACAAAAGTAAAGAGCTCCAGCACCCGGAACTGACGACAAACAGGATGTGAAGAGACTCTACCCAGCTGTCCTCATTAAGTTGGACTCGGGAAGGGAAACCAAGGAAGAAGGCCAGGAAAGAGGTGAATCCAATGCCGGAAACTCAACAACTGATGTCAGCAAGGTGAAGTGGCAAATACCTCAACTGTCTAAGGAGCGGGCAGTCCAATAGAAGCAGAAGAGTGGACAGAGGACAGCTTCAAGAGAGAAAAGAATTAAAAACAGAAAGACTGCCTGGTATGTTTAATGACAGCCACAGGCATTTATAATTGTGTGACATCATCTGGCGATAAATGAATAATGGTTCCAAGAAAACACTGATATTAGATGGTTGTGAAGAGTTGGAGAGAGTTAAGCAGTTAAGAGCAGTAGTTGTTCTTGCAGAGACCCGGGTTTAGTTCCCAGCACCCACACTGTGACTCACCACCATCTTATATCTCCAGTTCCAAGGGATCCAATGTCATCTTTTGGTCTCCACAGGAAACAGGCATGAATGTGGTGCAGAGACATAATACAGGCAAAGCACCCATACGTATAAAAAATTAAAATAAAAAATAACAATAAAGATTGGTTTTAAAAAGGCAACAACTTCTTGTCTAGATTTAAAAAAACAAAAAAAAACGAAAACAAAAACAAAACAAAACCAAAAAAAAAAAAAAAAAAAAAAAAAAAAAAAAAAAAAAAAAAAAAAAAAAAAAAAAACCCAGACATTCATAGCTTCAATGGCTTGGATAAAAGCAAATTTATCTTAATGTGCTGCAGTAAAGCAATCACGTATCCACTTTTAGAGGCACTTGGGAGTTAATATAGGAAAGAAATACTTATCCTAGAACCAGACATTTCCACTTACAGAGAGTTTCTCATGGGATCATGATGCAAACACCAGAATGTTCACAGGGAGCACTGTTTTAGTCTCCAGATGAAAACAACTCAAACTCCAATAGCAATGTTTTCAATTACTAGACCATATAATATGTCAATAAAATGGGAAATAGATGCTCTCCATAGGTTGATCAAGCTTGTCATGATTAAAATTTTGATCGAGCAAATTGTCATGAGTGCTGCCCTGTGCATGTAAGATGTTTATCAGACTACTCAGCCTCTCTCCACTAAACATCCTCTCTAGTTGTGAGAGCCAATGCATTCCCAAATATCATCAAATATCTCTTGGGGGTGGGTGACCAATCCTGCTGTAAACTTCCGTGCAACAGTATCATTCTGATGACATAAAGTTCAGAACCTGGCACAGTGAAGCTCTGTGTACAGAAACACATATGTCATCAATAAAAGTCAAAGGAAATTATAAAACAAACAAGATCAGTCACCATTCTTGGAAGACAGGTGACAACTGAGACTTGAAAAAAAAAAATGTAAGGATCTTCCGTCCTTGGATCTGTAGAGGTTACTTACAAATTTATATTGTTGTTTTGCTTATAACATATCATACAACATGTTTCTGCAATAAACTTCTAATTATTTCCCTTAAATAAAAAGACATATGCCCTCTTCTATATAATGTATAATTTAAAAAGTACAGAAAACAGAATGTCTTTAGTTACAATTAATTGAAAAATTAGGACACAGCATTCAGTGCTGTCCCGGCATGTTTAGCAATGTGAAGAGGGAAGGATGGAAAAGCTAGGGCAGAGAAGGAAAAAGTTACTAGTGGTCTAAGCCACCCCAGAATGCTGTGTATCTTCTTCCTACTCACAAATGGCTAAAACTAAGCAGCATAAAAATGGAGTGGTAAGGAGATGCGGACTCAGCCCTTCTACCTTATGTGCAAACATGACAAGCTGACCTCATACTTAAAGATGACTTGCTTTAAGATCTGCACATAATCATGCCATTTAAGTTGTGACAATTGAAAGGTGAGTAATAAAATAAAATTTTCTAACCGTCTATGCCCCCTTATCCCACCCCAGCACATGCACACATACAAAAACACACTTACACACACAGGTGGACACTCACACAGAAACACTGCACCTCCAGCTTCATAAGACATGTTTTCAACTCACCACTAGACCAGGAAACCTTTTTCTAACAGGGTGCAGCATGTTTTCAGAAATAAATCCATATCCTGGAAACTCTGTAAAGTCCCTAACAAACAGGTTGCAAGTGCCTTCTTTTTCATATTCACTTGAGCTAAGATCATTCATCTCTAGGCAATCTAGGAAATTTTAGAATTATAGCTGTATAAGAATATGCTTTCCTCACTGGGGGATATCCCAGAACTAAGGAGGCAGAGGCAGGCAGATCTCTGTGAGTTCGAGGCCAGCCTGGGCTACAGCCAGAGGTAGTTCTGGGACAGCTAGGGCTATTACACAGAGAAGCCCTATCTCAAAAAATAGAATATGTTTTCATCTAAATGACCTCACGCTAACCTGGATTTACTTTATTTGAAAGTGTTTATTTATTTATATTTACTGTTTTTTGTTTTATATTATTTTCATACAAAATCTCACTATGTAGCCTTGTAGCACCAGGTTGGCCTTGAACTTGCAGTGATCCTCCTGTTCAGCCTGAGTACTCGGATTACAGTTGCCAGTTACCACACTTTGGTTAACATATAAAAATGAGCCCCATGGTGATATTGTCATACATATTTATCATTACACATCCCTCCTAGTACCCTGACTGTCTCCAACTATTAATGAAAACCCCTTTCTCTGTCTCCTGTCATTTAGTGTCTCCTGTCACAGGCCATGACATGCATACAGCAGATGACAACTAATTGCCAAGAGATCGACCCACCAGATGACTAGCTGTCTGATGGGGACATCAACTGTGGAAACTGATTGCTTTTGTCTGTAATTTTTCTCATGTGCTGCCACAATTCCTCCCTAAAAAGAACAACTATGGGGTTCTTTCCACAACCCACTGGTGATGTGCTTTCTGCTTTTTTGTGCATTTATTCTGAGGATGGTCAGAAAGATGATTTCTTCAATAAGCTGTATAATTTTGATGGATAGAAATATACTAGGGTATACTTCATAACTACATCTGTTATCCCACAAGGACTGTAAGACACTTAGAAGCCTGTTTTATTTCTTTAGCTCAAGCTAACAAGACAAGCTACATAAATTCAGCTGACTGAAGACCTCAAAACTAATTCAGAACAGACTAGTTGTCCCTACAAATGAAATGCTCAAGGACAGATTCTCGGGTGTCTGTTTATAGAACCAAGGTCAGGCATGAAGCAACTTTAGTAGAGATAATTCTCTCCGCAATTGGCTCTCTGCACGTACTCCTAAGTCTCAGTATTACGAGACACAGCTCAAGGTTCAGCCAACTAACTGTTGATTGCTTAGGTCCTCAATTTCAGTGTCACTCTCTATAGGGGAACCACTCAGAGCTAGGTGCTTACATCACAGACTACATGTCAGGGAACTTGGCTGATAGCTGAAAGTTACTTGCCTTGGTTACTGACCATGCCCAGTCAGAGCAACATTTCTAGACTGAGAGAGGCTTTGTGATTTCTCATGGCTCTTACTGTTTACTCAAATAATGCTTTGTGACCCTGAATATGCAACTCATTTATTGTTCAGAGTTTGTTCTTGGAAAGAAGAGTGTGTGGATGAGTGAATGAATGATGTAAAAGAAGAATGAGTGTGTGAGTAGTGAATGAATGAATGAAGGAGTAAGTGAGTGAAGTTGAGAGTGAGTGAGTAAGTAGTGAGTGAATGAGTGAGTGATGTAAAAGAAGAGTGAGCATATGAGCAATGAGAGTGAATGGAGTGAGTGAATGAAGTAGAGAATGAATGAGTGAAGAGTGAGTGAGTGAATGAGTAGTGAATGATGTAAAAGAAGAGTGAGTATGTGAATGAAGGGAGAAATGAGTGAATGAAATAGATAGTGAATGAACAATGTAAAAGAGAAATGCAAGTTATGGATAAAGAAATGCAACAGGGTAGAGAGAAGATAGATGTGTAGAAGAGAAATATAGGAGAGAAGAGATGTAGATGAGATGTACAGCTGTGCAGAAGAAGTGTGCGGAAAATGTAGCTGTGAAGAGAGAAAAGAGTGAAAGAAAAATGTATGTTGTATGGAAATAGAGAAGGAGAGCTGTGTAGGGAGAGCTGCTGCGTAGAAAGAGGTGTAAAGGGGAAAGATGATGTGTAGCTGTGTAGGAGAGCTGTGTGGAAAGACGTGGAGCTATGGAGAGAGAGGTGTAACAATGTGAAAACAGATGTGTAACTGCATGGAGATAGAGATTTTTCAGAAAAGTACTTTTTCGGAATGAAATGAAAAGGGAAGTTGCCATCAGAAAGCATGTATTTCTTTCTTATTTTCCCAGTTAGAAAAGGTCTCGCCCTCACCACATTTGTGGGTGCTGCATGGAGACTGGCTTTCCAGGCAGTGATAATTTCCCTCTTCTGTTTTCATCACAGCCCTGAAAACATACATACAAGTATTTTCATAAAAGGTTGCATGCATATATAAAATACTAGTAAGTAATTCTGTTCTGTATTCACCCAAGAGAAATGAATGCATACAGTCACAAAAGATCTGTACACAAATCTTGATGGCAATGTGGATTCAAGTTCCTAGTGTTGGGGGGGCCACCATTCCAGTAGAAATTCTATAAGGTTGACAGATTAGAACTTCTGTGGCCACACAGATCCAGAGACAAAATATCTTGGACTATCATCAGTCATTATTGCATCCCCTCCCTTCATTTTGACAAGACAGAGTCCTGGCTAGCCTGGGAGCCTGGAAATCAACATGTAAATTGACCTCAAACTCACAAAGATGCGTTTGCCTCTGCCTCCCGAGTGCTGGATTAAAGACATTAATCCTAGTAATAACAAGTACTTCGCCACCGCTGTGTTTGGCCTAACATCCTGAGACTAGCAGGTCGTCGTATGAGACATACAAACACAGCCTTAGTTTCCACCAACCCAAAGACTGAGAATGTCACCAGATAACATCTGGGCCTGCAGCAGAGACTTCTTTCCTTTACTAAAACGTGTCTACTTGATGTTCCTACCAATTACTATGAAAATACTTTCATTTATGACATTCTTTATTCTATTTACTATAAAAAACATCATAAAACTGTCGCCATGTTGGAACCTGGTATTTGGGGTAACCCTAACCTTTGTTCTCAGGTCATAGTCACTTACACTTGGCTCCAGAAAAACAAACAAACAAATAAACAAACAAACGGTCTTTTCTTCCCTTTGAGCTGAGAGCTGTGTTGTTTTGTTTCTTAGTTAATGTCAGTTTGGCTCACAATATCCTGAACCTGGAAACAACCTAAAAATCCACAACCTGGTAAAGAAGCAAAGAGTGGAATATCCATGTTGTGGAATTCTGTCATTAACAGAAGGGAACAAAGACTTGATAAATGTCATGCTGTGAATGGGTCTCAAAAAATTATGCACAGTAAAGCAAGACACAAAATTCAGACACAAAGACTACTTACATAGTCACTTTATGAAGTGCCTTAAGTAAGCATGAACAAGAAAGAAGACTACTGATAATCTAAGACTAGAGTCTGGAAAAGGCTACTGATGCCAAGCAGCTTCCTGGTGATGAGGCTTTTCCAAGAACAGGTTGGAGCAATAGTTGAAAATTTGTCAAATTACTAAAAATTATTAAGCTTACATTGAAATCAGATAAATTTTGTTAAATAAACTGTATGGAAATATAGTTGCTTTCTTAAAAACAAGGCATAGACATTTATAAGATGCCAGTAAATCCTGCACAAAGAGATATGACTTACAGAAACTCCAGAGTAGTAGTGTTCCAGAGCAGAGTCTACTAAAACTTAAGGTAACTTAGGCTGGACAAAGTAAATGTTATCCTACCAGAAGATTCTTTGGAACACAGCCCACAATAACATTAACCCTTCACACTGCCCTTAGTGTTCCATGTGCTGACCAGTTAGGATTTGTTTTATTGTGGCAGCACACTAACACTAACTTTTCCATCATAAATATTCTTTTTTATTGAAAATAGATTTTTTTTCATAAATTTATTCTGATAAGGATTTCCCCTCTCCCTGCTCCTCCCAGATTCTCTCCTCCTTTGAGATTCACACCCTTTCTGTTTCTCCTTGGAGAACAAACAGGTAACTCAGGAATAATAATGAAATAAAATCAAGTAAAAACACAGAAACTGAAACAGGACAAAACAAATAGAAGAAAAAAAGCCAAAGAGGAAAAAAAAATACAAGGAACACATATAGACACAGAGACACATATTCATACACACAGAAATTCCACAAAAACACAAAACTGGAAAATATAACATGTACACAAGGGACCTGTAAGATTAAAAAAATGTCCTTCATCAAAGAACTTCCAAAGATGCCATTGAGTTTGTTTTGTGTTGGCCATCTATTGTTGGACCTGGTGCCTTCCTTTAAGAGTGGTTTGTTTCCTCAATGACACTCCCCTGGAGAAATTAATTTTCCCTTGACAAGTGGCTATCACTAGGAGATGGCTTCTGGATTATGGATGGGTCATGTGTCTACTTCTCCTTTGAGCCCTAGGACCCTATTTGTTGCAGACCTGTGCAAGCCCTGTACATGCTACCATAGTCTCTGTGGGTTCATATGGACATAGAAGGCCTTGTTTCCTTGGTGTCCTCTGGCTCTAACATTTTTTTCTGCCTCCTCTTCAGTAGGGTTATCTGAGCCCTGAGAGGAGGGATTTGATGGAGACATCCTTTTTAGAGATGAGTGTTTCAAGGTCTCTAACTCTCTGTGTATTGTCTGGCTGTGGTTCTCTGTATTTGTTCTCATCTGCTGCAGAAAGAAGCTTCTCTAATGAAGGCTGAGCAAGGCACTGATCTATGAGTATATCTGAATGTCATAACAAGTCATTGTATTGCTTTTATTTTTTAAAGAACAGTAACATCTAATTTTACCCTAATTCTCTGGGCTATCTAATCTCAGGTTCTTGGTCACACAAGCAGTATTGAATATAGGTTCCATACCAAGGAGTAGGCATTAAGTTGAACAGATATTAATTGGTTACTCCCACAAATTTTGTGCCACCATTACCTGTTCCAGGATATTTGATCACACTGTGAAACTTCAAGACTGCTAATAAAATTGACTGGTTCAGGGGTGGAGCCAGCAACTAGTTGACAGGAATTAGACATAGAGAGGATGTAGGGGCCAGGAATATGGATAGAGAGACACACAGGAAGGAGTAGGGAGGGACTTAGAGAGTCATGGTCTTTTTGTTTTGGGACAAGTAGAAAGATGCTTCTCTTGCTGGTTCTCCAATCAAAAAGAAAGGTCAACTTGTTGCATCTCAGCTTCTCTGATCTAGCAAGTTTTCACCCCAACATCTGACTCCCAAGTCTTTATCAGTGAATAGAACAATGGAGACTTAGTTAAAGTCGACATTTAGTGGCCATGACCAAGCATCTGCCAGCAGCACCAAACACCCCACCAGGCCATGGGCTGACCAGTGGGAGGCTGACTGTGGGGCTGCAGGGCACAGATGGGAGTTAAAATACTGGTAGATTCAGGTACAGCTGCTAAGCTGTAAGAAAAATATTTGTCCTTCCAATGTGGGTCCCAACCACATGGAAAAGCCACTGAGCCCCACCTCAGTCAGCTGCCGCTCTTGCAAGGCTTGGCTCCAGCCAACAAATGCTGCTTGCAGGGACAATAAAGGATGGACTAGCACTCAGGAATTGCAGAAGGGACCATGGTCTTACTGCTGATGCCACTGTTGCAGACAAACTGAGAAGTCAGCAGATATGGTGAAACACATGGTTAATTCTTAGAGAGTTAAGTGATATTTTTTAAAAGTAAAATAAAAAATTTTTCCCACATTAAATGGTAGTTAGGAGTCTGTATAGTGCTATAATGAATGGCTTAAAAATGGGAAAAAAATCAATGAAGGGATAACCAACTTGACATAATGACAGTTATAATTGCTATCAGTTTGGTAATTCACATTTTATCCTTAAAAAGTTGGTTTGATAACTGTGCCAAATTTGAGAATTTGATTGACAAAATACAAGCTTTAGAAAGACTTTCTATTGATAAAATACATGCCTTAGAAAGACCTACTAATGAAAATAAGAAAAATACTCAGACACAAACAGAGGAATTTAGACAAGAACCTATCACACCACTGCATGATAAAACTGAAAAGGGGTGGTTCAAGGTTATTAGAAAACCAACCTTATTAGTTTAGTTTATCCCGTTACTATATAAGAATAGCTAGCAGACAATAGGCACCTCTGAGGTTATAGAGAAGTTAAATTGAATCCTACAGAAATATTAGGTTTGAGGAGATTTAAGAAACCATTCATTTCATATGGTATACATTCACCCTATGTAAAGCAGATGTTAAATTCATGGGCAACTCAAAATAGAATTATCCACCAATACTGGAAAGATTTAGCTATGGCAATATTGGAAGCTAGTCCTCAGTTACAATGGAGAACATGGTGGAAAGTGGAAGATAGGGCCACAGAACATTGAAATAGGGATAGAGGTATTGATATTCCCCAAGAACAGTTTCTCAGTGAAGGTCAATATGATGAATTCCAAAGACAGTTTGAATTTAATGATCACACCTTAGCCCTATGTTGTTTAGCAGCTTTGAAAGCTTGGAAAAAGTTGAAGAATCAAGAAAGAGGTTTGAGTCATTTGCTAAAATTATACAAGGCCCAAAAGAAGCCTTAACTGATTTTTTGCAAAGATTGATTTTAGCTGCAAATAAAATAGTATCAGATCCAGAAGTCAGATGAATATTAATTGAATATGTAGCTTTTGAAAAAGCTGATTCAGGATGCAAAAGAGTGACGAGGCCTTTAAAGGCAAGATCAACACCAACAGATGAAAGGATTAGAAATACAGCTGATATGGAATCTCATGTTTGTCATGCCTCTTTGAAAGGAAAAGTAATTTCTAGAAATTTTATGAAAAAACAAAATGTCAAATGTTTCAATTGTGGTAAACAAGGTCATTAGAAAAGGGACTGAAGGCAAGACATTCCAAAAAACAAAGTTTTTTCAAGAGATAATCCAAACAGAAGTCCCCATCCTTCTAGAGTGTGCAGAAGGTGTGGCAAAGGTTGGCATTGGACTGATGAATACAGATCAACAATGGACAGGAAAGACAACACTTTACCATCAGGAAATGCCTTAGCAGGTCTCTCACAGGCCCCAATATCAAATTTTGTTCAATCATTCCCTGCCAGCATCAGAGAAATTCATCCACAGAGCAATTGAAAGGCTTAATATCTGTTTTTAAAAATGCACTGCTATAGATGTGATTAAGGGCAGACCAGCTTCAGTAGATACAAGAAAATTTTCAGGAGAGACCAGAAAATAAGTATTTTGGCAGTCTGCTACAAATGATCAGAGACCAAAACTAACAGTAGAAATAAATGACATTATAGGTTTGTTGGACATAGGCACAGATGTAGCAATAATTTCACCAAAATGCTGGCATCCAGATTGGCCTCTTCAAGAAGTAAATATTCAACTTCTAGGGACTGGACTTTTTTCTCAGGTAAAGCAAAATATAAGATTGGTTGAATATATAGAGCCAGAAGAACAGATAGGAAAATTAAAGCCATATGTGGATGACATAGCAATGTATTTATAGGGATGTGATTTCTATTGTTTCAGAAAAACACAGATTAACATTCTTCCCAACTCAGAAAGAAACCATAACAAAAGAATACTTCTGAGAAAAATAGTAAAATGTACTATCATCAAGAACAGTCACAGACTATATAGGTTGTATACAAGCAGGGCACAACAGCTGTTGGTCTTTCCAGGGTACCAACATCCCTACCTTTAAGATGGTCAACTGATAGACCTGTGTGGGTGGAACAATGGGCTTTGTCATTAGAACAATTACAAGTACTGGAACAGCTGGTACAAGAGGAGCTAAATACTCAAGATATTGAAGAATCAGCCAGTCCTTGGAACTTTCCTGTATTTATCCTTAAAAAGAAATCAGGGAGATGGAGAATATTAATAGATCTAAGAGCCATAAATAAGGTGATTCAGCCAATGTCTTTACTTCCTGGAGTATACACTTACCTTCTTTATTACCAAAGGATGGTCTATTATAGTGACTGATTTAAAGACTGCTTTTTCACTATACCTTTATAAGAACAGGAGAAAAAATTGCCTTCACAGTGCCCTCTTATAATAATTCTCAACTTGTTAGAAGGTACCAGTGGAGGGTTTTACTACTCCAGCAGATGTTAATGTTAAATAGCCCCAACTTGTGTCAATATTTTGTATTACAGCCGTTAGAAATAATTTGCAAATATTTTACTCAGTCTAGGATTTACCATTATATGGATGATTTCTTTTTTATTATTTTATTATTAAGAAATTTTCTATTAATTTTAAATACCAACCACAGATCCCCCTCTCCTCCCTCCTCCTCCTCCCAGCCTCACTCCACAACTCACCCCCTATTTCCACTTCCTCCAAGGCAAGACCTCCCATAGGGAGTCAGCATAGCCTGGTACCTTCAGTTGAGGCAGGTCCAAGTCCCAAAGGCTGTATAAAGTGTCCCACCATAGGCACTGGGCTCCATAAAGCCTGCACATGCACCAGGGTCAGATCCTGATTCCACTGCCAGAGGGCCCTTTAAGCAGGTAAAGCTACACAACTCTCTTGCCTATGCAAAGGGTCTAGTCCAGTCCCATGGAAGCTCCACAGCTACTGGTCCACAGTTCATGAGTTCCCACTGGTTTGGTTTGTTTGACTCTGTATGTTTCCCCATCATGATCTTGACACCCCCACTTACTCATATAATCCCTCTTCTCTCTCTTCAACTGAACTACTGGAGCTCAGCCTGCTGCTTGACTGTGGATCTCTGCATCTGTTTCCATCAGTTACTGGATGAAGGCTCTATGATGACAGGGTATTCACCAATCTGATTACTGGAGTAGGCCAGTTCAGGCACCCTCTCCACTATTGCTAGCAGTCTAAGGTGGGGTCATCCTTGTGTATTCCTGGGAAATTCCCTAGCACCCTGTTTCTCCCTATCCCCATGTCTCATTCCATCATGGGATCTCTTCCCTTGCTCTCCCACTCTGTCCCTGTTCCAGCTGGGCTATATATGGATAATATCTTACTGGCAGATTCAGAGGCAGATACCTTAGAAAAAAATGTTTGATGAAGTAAAGAGAATTTTGCCTTGTTAGGGATTACAAATTGCTCATGAAAAAAAAAAATACAAAGAGGACATTCTATTAATTACCTAGGACAAATTTACAAAAATTCAACCACAGAAAGTACAAATCAGGAAAGATCAATTATAAACTCTTAATGATTTTCAAAAATTGCTGGGAGATATTAACTGACTACAAGTCACAACTGGATTAACTACTCAAGAGCTAAGTCATTTATTTCAAATTTCACAAGGTGATAAAGACTAAAATAGTACAATTACAATTCCCAGCTAAGGCTGAGAATTAGCTTGTGTAGAAGAGAAACTACAGGATCCACGTGTGTGAATCACTTGGATCCAGAACTTAATTGTGTTCTTGTTATTTCACCTTCTGTGCATTCTCCCCCTGGAATTTTTATGGTATTTAGAAATAACTTTCTACCTATCTGACAGGTAAATAAGAAAATAAGTGTGCTTTCTGGTAACTTTCTCTTTTACTTCATCTTAAAAATTCTCTTTCTCTAAAAATCTCTCTGTCTCCATACAGCTACATCTCTTTACACACAGCTAAATATCTCTCTTTACATACATGTAGCCACATCTCTTCCTGCACAGCCAAATATTTCTATATACAGTTACATCTCTTTTTTTACATAGCTCCAAATCTCTCTTCTATACACATTTCTCCTCTCTTCCCTGATATATTCCTTCACACACTACTAGGATCATTCACTCACTCTTGCCTCACTCACTCTCTCATTCATTCACTCTTCTCTGCACACACATCTCTCCCCTGCATCTCTTTTCTATACTGCTACGCAAGCTCTCTCTTCTACAAAGATACTCATCTTCTACCCAGATCTCTCTGCACATATCTCCTGTTTTCTTAGCAGCCTACAGAAAAACAAAGAATCCTCTGGTGTCCTCATAGCTGTGGCCATTGTAGGTTCCAGGTAAAATGTGTTTCTGAGCATTGGAAGCTGATACATAGGCAGTCTGCTACAGAGCTGGAGGTGAGGCTCAGGGTTGGATTTGGAAGAGGGAGGGATAGATGAAGATCTGCAGTTAGGCCACCTACATTCCTGGCTTGAGTGGTCTGTGGGTTCCCAGTGAACGGCATCTTCCTGACTGTGATTTGTGTAGGAGGTTCCAGCTCACTGTGGTTGGTTTCAACCCCTGAACTGGTGGTGGTCCTGGGTGTTATAAGAAAGCTGGCTGAGCAAGTTATGGAGAGCAGTTAACAGATTTCCTCCATGACTTATGCATCAATTACTACCCTGCTTGAATTCCTATCCTGACTTTCTTCAGTGATGGCCTGTGATGTGGAACTGTAAACTGAAATAACCCCTTTCCTCTCCAGGTTGTTTTTGGTCATGGTGCTTTATCACAACAATGGAAACCCTAACCAAGACATGTACCTTGCTCAATAATTCATTATAGATGGGAATTTGGTCCTGGGAGGAATTAGACCTAGTATATTGCTTGTTTAATCATAGTAGCATACCTTTCCCACATCCTTCACTGTATGACCTCCCTATAAGCCCAGATACAATGCTAGGAACAGATAGATAATGGGTTTCAATTTTTTTTTAGTTGTATGATCTAGTTCCCAGGCTCTGATGAGAGGACACCTTCTAACCACATTCCAATATCTTCCCTTTCCCTCCCCTCCCTCCCCAACAGCCTTAATGGCCTCAGGGCCAAGCACCAGAGGATTATGAGCCATTTCTTTGACCAAAGTATTCAAATTAGCCAATTAGTTGGGAAGCCAGAATCCTGGAAATCCACACTCCTTTGACACAGATAAACTGCCTCCTACTGTTTCAGCTTGCTATTTCCTTCCCTACCTCAGAGTCATTTGCTACAGAGCCCTCTATGACAACCTTGGCCTTCTCTCCTTTATACCCACTGTTGGTTAAGTGGTGGCGCTCATGGCTGGCCACTGCCCATGGTGGTCATGCCAATGGAGGAGAGTGCTGGAGGAGAGTCACAAGCCATGGTTACCTTTTTAGAGCTTTATTGGGAAAGAAGGGGGGAGAGAAAGAGGGGAGAGGGAGAGAGAGAGAGAGAGAGAGAGTGAGAGGGGGAGGGAGAGAGAGAGGACCATGTGGAAAAGAAGAGAACACACATTGGGCATGCCCACATTTTAGGCTGGGACGCCGTCACAGGATGGTGATGTAATTAAGGACATAGTCCTTACATCCCAGACTTTTGCTTATTATTAAAAAAAAAAAAAAAAGCAGGTAGGTGGGAATAGGGGCGTCATTCCTCTCAAAAACTGCTTCCAGTTGACTTTTGGACGTCCGTTGGCTCTTGGGGGAATGGAGAAGGGGAATCTTCTGAGGTAGATAGGCGTTGTGGGATGCTGTCTGCCATCCCTTTGCTCTGGAGACATGTATCCCTCTTGGCTATGGCTGGGAACATTTTGTCTGACAAAATGCTGGTGACACAGAAAAAAGCTTAGAGAGAAAAGAATCATTATTATTTTATGTTGGTAGTTCCGGCTGTTAAGCTTTATCAGAGACAGATTATTTTAAAGCACCTGTTTCCTTTACTAGTTTAGCATCCAGGAGACAGGTGATCAATTGCATGTTAAAAGCTTCTCACAGTAATAGATGTTTACATTAAAGTCTTTTTGTAGCACCCAGACACTTTGGGGTCTGGGAGTATAAATACCTTTTAGCTGTTGCAGTTTCTTACTTGATGATCTCTGGACTCCAGTTCTGTGGTGGTCCTGTACCATTAGCTGAACAGTGAGTAAGAACAGGGAACTGGGAAAAGAAAAGCTTATGATGCATGAGAATTTATTTTTTTGGAATTAGGGACAAGGCAAAGATCAGGGCCCTGTCTGTATGCACATGAGAAACACAGGCAGTAACTTTGAAGTGAGACAATGAGCTCTTATCTTAGCTGGAAATCTTTTTTCATTAAGTAACTCTGAAAGTGCAATTAAATCTGGTGAGGTAAGTAAGGCTGTCCTCTGTACCCAACAATAAAGGAGAGATGACATCCCAAAACTCCCAGGACTGAGTCAGTGGTTTGGTGTCCAGAAGGAAAGAAATGGATGGCTTCCCTGCTGCATTCTGGGTTCCCTGCTGTGTCTGTAGCCAAGCCTAGGTCTGCTGAAGGTCTTAGCTTGATGTACCCATGCGTCTTGGTGCCTAGGGGCAGTCAGCTGACTGATTGTCTTTCTAGGTGGCACTTTTAACAAGGCTATTGATGGCCTGGCAGGGCATTTGCTAGCCCGTGGCCTTTTCTCATTTAAAACAGGGATCCAACAGCTTTTGGGAGTCTAGGGAGTGCCAGCACTTGGCAATTTTGTTTTCGGGCTTTTATCTCTTCCCTGGCACATCTGAAATGCCACAGCTGACTCTTTTGCAGGGACAGGAGCCTTGCTCTCCAGATGCTTAAGTTTTAGTTGGGGAGGTCTGGGGAACAAGAGACGGATTTTACTCCGTGTCCTGAATTTTTTTCCCCTGATGATTGGTGGCTTAAGGACAGCTTTTGGAAGATCTACCAGTAGTCACACTATAAACTGATACTTTTGGAAGACTCGTCTGAGGCTATAAGTTGATTTTTGGCTTAAGAGCCATCCTGACTACTGTAAACTTACTTGTATGGATCTTAGCCACTTTCAGACCTGTCTGTGTCTCTCAAGGCCGTTTGAGAATGAGTGGGTGGAGTTAAGATGAGTTAGGGCTAGAGTCATAGAAGCTGCCCAAACCCGCCTATTTGAGCTTGCCAACTGCTGATGGAAGTCAGACAGAAAAGGTTGTATGTGGCAGATGCAGAAAGGGGGAGGGAGAAGGGTTTAGATCTTCAGCAGAAAACTTGGGGATAAAGTAACTCTTTTATTTGCCCGTTTGCTGGCAGAAGTGCCCACAATGCTGTTATGTGGCCAGATTTATTGGTACCTGCCCCTATCCGCCAATGTAAGTGGTAAATGTATCTGCCCCTTTGTCTCATGGTTGTGGCTGAGAGAAAAATAAAAAATTAAAATAACAAACCAGGATCAGACTCCAATCTTGGGCATCCCCAAAGAGTGGAGAGAGATCTAAAAATCAGCTCAAGTTCCCGTCCTCCTCTTCGTCAAGGGATGGAAAGGGCTGCAGCTGCACTGAAGTTGGTCCACGGTGGACCTGAGACAGCATTTACCCCCTTGTCAGGAGCGAAAATGTGCCTGCCCTTGTCAGCACAGCCCGAGGACAACCCCCAGGGTGTCCGTCACAGAATATAGCTCAGACTACAGCTGGAAGAACAGCAGACTCACTGTGAAGAATCTTGGCGGTATCAGTAGCAGTAGCTGAGGGGGGGAGGGGTCCCGTGGAGGTGAGGGAGGCACACGCTAGCGGTCTCATGGTCTCACTGGAGGGGGAGGAGGTGGCAGGCGGTAGCGGTCACAGCAGGTCCTCGGTCATGTATCCAAGTCTGAATGGCACCAAATGTTGATTAATGTTGGTTAAACATTGGCGCTCCTGGCTGGCCCCTGCCTGTGGCGGCCATGCCAAGGGAGGAGAGTGCTGGAGGAGAGTCATGAGCCATGGTTACCTTTTTAGAGCTTTATTGGGAGAAAAAGGGAGAGAGAGAGAGAGAGGGAGAGAGAGAGAGAGAGGGAGGGAACCACGTGGAAAAGAAGAGAACACACAGAGCAAGCACCCTTTTTAGGCTGGGATGCCGTTGCAGGCTGGTGATGTAATTAAGGACATAGTCCTTACACCCACATGCAAGGAACTCTTCAATCTATCCAAGTGTTGGTGTGTTTTGTCCCACCTTTCTAAGGACCCTTACTTAAGTCGTGTATAGCCACAGAGAGGCTATGTGATGGCTAAGGAAGAAGGAGATGCATGTGCTCATGGATCTTTGCATCAATAGGGGTTTGGAATAAGCGACTCAAACCTTTTCTGTACTAAGTTCTTTGGGAAGCCAGTCTAACTAGACCCAAAATATCTGTCCCCTATTTTTTCCATATGTTATTGTATTCAAGTAGTTGCTCCAAAGTAATTTGTTGGCTGTTTATTCTCAGATGGAAGACAAATAACCACAGAATTTTTTGGTTGAAGATGATTTTGATGATGAGGCAGCCAGCATATCTTTTTATCAACCCTACACAAAGAACTACAGGTAACTAAGCAATGTTGAGAATGAAAGAAACAGCCTTCCCCCAGGAAGAGCACACCAATTGGTTAACCAACACCCAAACATATACAGATAAGTAACATTATACAGACTGAGCAAGTTATATTTAGGACTATGTATGTGTATAAATTTACATATATGTATTAGCAACAATTAATGAAAAAACAATTATTTAGGGGGAGCCCAGTGCCATGAGGCCTGGGTGCATGGAGGATAACTACAGCTCTGCCCCAGGACTCTCACACAGGGCAGGCAGAGATCAATTACCAGTAACCTGGTGCTTGTGGCTCGCTATTATGGTAGTCAAGTATATAGTAGAGAAATGGAAGAGAGAAAGAGGCAGAAAGGTTCCTGTGTACAGATTGCCCAGAGCTCAAGGAAACTACTATAGCATGGGATATCTGAGGGGGAAAAAAATCAACATACACTATGCTCTTATGTCTGTTAACTTTATTCCGCTAAGACAAAATTTTATCAGTTCAGCTACAGCTCCATCAGGCATTCAGGGCAGAAATAAATTTAGATGCACCAAGCTCCTTGTCTGTCTACTTTATTTCTCTGGGATGAAATCTTGTCTATATAGCTTCAGTTCTGTACTGACACTCAGTTCCTCTTTGTCCTCTCTTTTACTGCCCTCTCATAGTCCTGCTAAGCTCTTACGATTCCAGCCTCATCTTTGTACTGTTTAATCACCCTCCATCTCTACTTGCTCTCGACTCTTGGATCTGATGAACTCTACAAGAGTTCTACCTTGCCATCTACAAAACCTCTATGTTCTTCTCTTTTCCCTGGCCATGCCTTTCTATCTCTACAGAAAATGCCTGTTCTTTCTTATCCTTGCCACACCTGCCTCCTCAGGAACATTGCTCCACCCTACCTTCCACCTTGATATGTAAAAACCTCTGTTGCTCTGCAGAGCCACTAGGTCTCAAGGCAAGGGGATGGTCTGAACTTCATTTGCACAAGAAACAAAGCTATGTGTCTCCAGCCAGCTTGTCTCCTAGGCTCAGTGAGGGGAGTTAGTAGTTATCTAGAAGTTCAGCAGGTCTGAGGAGCTGAACTGTTTGCCAAATAGTCTGGGAAGATTTGGGAAATGCAAGAATTTTATAGCAGAAGACAGCTAAAATATTAAAAGCTGGATAACACCAAATATTCATAATAAGTGGCTTGCCTTTTGACAGATCCTTGGCCGGTCAAAGTATAGCTATAATACACAGCTGAATCTCTATAATATGTTCTTGTGGCTCACCACCCATGTGCTGAACAAAGAGGCAGATTTGAAGAGTCCTGAGCAGTGAGAAACAGGCTGAGGTGGGTGGCCTTGTAGCCACCCAGGGCCATAGTGATGTCTGTGCCAGGGCTGCTACCAAGGGCCATGTCTGGGTCCATGGCTATGCCTCAGTCTAGGTCTGTGCTGATGTCCATGGCTTCTATTACAACTGAAGATGGTGAGGATAGGACTACACTGGGTTGAATCTACCCCTCACTGGCTGCAGCACTCAGGAGAACAGCCCTGTACCTTGCCTGGACAGCACAATAGAGCTGACCCTGTTGCTAGGGAATGTTTCTGTATGTTGTAAGTATGTGTTGCCACCATTGTTCAATAAAGAAGCTGCTCTGGCCTAAGTCAAGACAGGTTATAGTCAGACAAAGATACAGGGAGAAGAAAGGCAAGATGGGGGGAGATGCTGCAAGCTGCCAAGTTGAGCAAGGTGTAATATAGAACACAAGTAAAGCCACAAGACACATGGCGATACATAGATTAATAGAAATGGATTAATTTAAGATGTAAGAACTAGCTAATAGTAGACTAGTGGAGCCATAGACCAGTCTGTAATTAATATTAAGCCTCTGACTGGTTATTCAAGAATAGTCAGGCGGGAGAGATTTGTTCATTTACACCCTGGTGACAGGGGCACAAGTGATCTGACCCCACCCCTCACCTGCCATATGGTGGAGTGGGCAAGAGAGAGATGCCCTCTACCACCCCCAACCCCCAACCCCTTGAAGCCTGTGGCTTGTGGGAGAGCTGGCCCTGAGGTCATAGGAGTTGAAGAGGGGCACTGCCTCTCACCAGCTGCAACACCAGGGAGAACAGGCCCTGCACCTTCTCCAGACATCACAGAAGAGCTGACCTTGTTGACTAGGGTGCAGGTGAGCTGGCCCGGAGGGCGTGAGAGTAGGAGAACTATTCCTGTTCCTTACTACCTGCTGCAGTGGATGAGCTAACCAGGCAGTGTCAATGAGGGAAAACTGGCAGACTGACCAGCCCAGCCACCACTCAGGCCCAGAACCAGGGCTATGAATTGGCCCACCCCAACATCCACACCATCTATGAACTGCCGAAGAATATAAAGCAACCAGACCTGCAGATCCAAAGCTGCATGATCTCCGTGACACAGTCAACAACAGGATATCCAAGAGGAGTCCCAGTATTAAAAGCATAGCAGAAGCCAGAGGTTGTTTTTGCTTTTGGTTTTTGTTTTTTGTTTTTCTTTTAAATTTTGATTTGTTTTGTGGGGGAGGTTGCAAGGGCAGAGGGCAGATGTGAAGGGATGGGGAGATGGATGGGATTGGGACGCATGTGAAGCTCACAAAGAATCAATTCAAAAATAAAATAAATGTGAATACTGTCAAGAAAGATACTGCTAGACTAGACTTTACACTGTACCCACACAAAATATAGAACAACAATTTTATAAGTCAAAGCCCAGTTGAAATGTACTAGTTGTTGCAATATAAATAAGCCATATTAGAAATGCATTTTAAAAATTGTTGAGCATAAAAAAATTAACTTCTAAATAATATATTTAGGAATGTATATTATGTACATACATATATGTATATATATATACATACATATATATATACATATATATATATGTATATATATACATATCAACAATTAATGAAAAAGGGGACCCTGAACTTTAAAGAGAGCAAGGAGGGGTATATGGGAGGTTTGTGGGGGGAGGGAAGGGAATAAATAATGTCATCATATTGTAATCTCAAAACTACAAGAAAAATTCTAATACACAGACACACACACACACACACACACACACACACACACACATATATATTCACTGCTGTTAGGATTTTATTATATCCTAATACTGCTGTCTAGGGGTCTTGAGTTAAGTTTGCTGTCTCTGCTGCTGAAAGAATTAATAGGAAGGAAGTAAATCATGGTCACTGTAAGCAGATATTTTACTGAAAGTGTAGGAACCCCCATCATACACAACACGCAGAGTCAAACTTTCCACACGTGAAAAGGGGATATGGAAACTGAAATCCATTTCTTCCTAGAGGGCTTGGGGTTTAAGGGTTTTGGGTAGCCTGAGAAAGGTACCCCTCCCCTCCTTTTGGATTGGTCAGCTCTTAAAAAGTAGACTTGCTCACAGCCCATGCAAGCTTAGACACAGGACCAGAGCCTGCCTAGGACATATCTGGGCAGGTCAGCCAGAAGGGAGCTCTTGGTAGGTGTGAAGGAGAAGAAGCACACCAAGCCTTGCCTGGCTTAAAAAGAAGCCAGAAGTATGCCACCTTGTTGTTTGTTTATGGCCTTTTCCCTGTTCTATCTGCCTGTCAGAGTCCTGTCTAACTCCCATATTCTCTCATTAGGAAACTTCAAAATGAGAGGTCAGTGAAATTATAGCAATCAATCACACCTCTTTGCAAATATAAGTAACACTAGCGCTTTTCTCCTTATAAAATTTGAAACTGAGATGTAGACTTCCAGGGGAACAATCAGCATTTATTCTCGTGACTGGTGAGTTAGAAGTACTTTAGATAGTTAAAAATCTTCCTCATCCATCTGTCTTCCAGAAAGCTGACTGCTATAGCAACAAGGTAACCACTGAGAGAGTAGCCTTTAGTGCTTCCAGATTTTCTTTGGTAAACTCTTACATACAAAAATTAGTAGTGTGACGTACTTTAGTGAAGAGGAATGCATTGTTTACTCCGAGAGTCTGTCTGGAAGATAGTCTCATTCTCTACACTCAGAGGTTTGCTCTTTACCCTGCTCACTGGTACAGAAGAAGTCAACAGCAGGCCATGTGGAGCATAAGGTACCTCTCAGAAGTGTGTCTTGCCTTCCACCTCTAATAGTTGACTTGGATGGTCTCAACTGCTTCAGTCCAGCATTCTAAAGTCAAGTAACAGTAGGGGATACAGATGAGACTTAGTGAATGGCAAATGCTGAAGTTCATCCAAATGAACATTGGACTTACCTCTGTAAATCTCTGTTTTCCCCATCAGAAGAAAATTCATCTGCACAACCACAATCATTTGCATTTATATGGACTTCTGAGAAGTCACTCAATTAAGTTATCAAATACTGTCTGATAGAACATGGTCTATGGAGACTTTAAGTCCTCCAGTCCCTTTACTAGTTTGCCAAGTGCTAGAGAGTTCTTTTTTTAATGTTGGGAAGGCAGATGTGGAAAGAGGTTGTAGCAATGTTATATTTTTGAATAGTTATTGCCTTGAGAATTTCCATATTAAAGGGCAACACTGTCACATAGGAAGATTGTGACCATAGATGGGCTTATGGAATTTCCCTGTGACAGAGAAATGACGTTCTGAAAGAATGTGACCCAGCATTGCCTGGTTATCCTAAAAATCTGCTTTTGGGACAGTGAATATGGAAAGACCTTTTTCTTATTCATGTTTATTTGCTTGCACAAACCTTAAAGTTTTACTACTCCTGGGCTATCAATCATCAAAAATTTGTGACAACTCTTTTATGCCTGGCATGAGCCCTTGAGAAGTCATGGAATTCTATGTCCACCAACTTTATCTCCACTTGAAATTTGACATAATGAACCACAAAGACTGTTGTCTTAAAAGGTTGGTAATTTAGATATAAGAAATTATAAACAACCTGTTTTTCACACATAAATTCAGATCTGTACCTTTCCAATGAATATGCATGATTGCCTAGGAACTGACTAGCATCATGTTTTCTATATAAAAACCAAAATTCTCTGGATTTCACCAGTGAAACAAAACTTTTGTCTATGAGAAAATTTTACAAAAAAACATATTTAGAAAACACTGAGGAATGTGGAGGAACAAACCTAAGCACTCAAAGAACAAGAACAGAGTAGGGACTCTGCTGAGAGTATTGCGTGCAAATTCTTGAAGTCAAAGTCTCTACAACATTAGAACAGAGAACTACCAACATTCTGAGTAAAAGCTGTAACCATAGTTATCCACAGGTATCCAGCCTCCAGAAAAGATGTGTATACCCATATGGGTATTTTAAATAATTACGTGTTGAAAAGAGATAACATTTTAAAATATATTTAGATTAACTGAAGATTTTGCATGAGCTAGATTTTATATTTTAATTCTGTTCTCTAGTAAGTGTTACTGGAGATTTGTTGACTTGTCATAGGGAGTTAAAAAAATATCAGCGTCATTGGCTTGAGAATTCTGATTCTATTATTTTGTACACCTTAGCCTTGACGGAATGGCATTAATTCAAATAAAGAAAGCAAGGCTCTGTATGATTAGAAAACGTAAGAAAGGAGATGGAGAATAGACCTTTGGCAGACTGCTGCTATCAGAGACTGAGTAAGCATCTTTGTAGAACATAGAAAATACAAGTTCCCTCCCAGCATCCATTTCTCTATAAAATGATTTTTGCCCTATTTACTATCAAGCTTCAGTGTATGATGATTTTGATAGAAGTATAAGAATTGGGCATTTTATATTTACAGACCCATACATTAAGCCTCAGCGTGTAGATGTTTATATTTTGCTTTGTTTTCTTAAGTATGCGTGAGCCCAAATCACCCCTGATTCACTTCAGACATTTGTTGGAATCCTCAGTTATAACAGGATATTGCTTGGATTTTTTTAAGCTAGAACAGAAGAGCTCAATGAAAAAAATCAAAATTTCTTCTGTGGTATGTTGTGGACTTTAATTTCCTTTTGATTCTTCTTAAAGAAGTTATTAAAACCTTAGTTTTATTTTTTTTAAAGCATGTTTTGCTTTCTCTGATGGCAAACTCTAACTGGAATAGAAGTGAAAAATGAAAGTTGAATACTTATCCTTGAACATTTAACAGATATTCCTGTGACGATGACCTCAAGCAACTGAAAAACAAACTGGTTAGATTCAGGGGGCTCCAAGGAGGGATGCGAATGCCATGTACAGGCTCCTGTTGCTTCAGTGTTTTAAAAGGCTATCCTCATGTACTCATGCATCATCGGTACAAGTG
This sequence comes from Onychomys torridus, assembly GCF_903995425.1. Lineage (NCBI taxonomy): Eukaryota > Metazoa > Chordata > Mammalia > Rodentia > Cricetidae > Onychomys > Onychomys torridus. Next base: position 91,611,803 of record NC_050451.1, on the reverse strand, counting down.
CTTGAGAGGGATAAACCTTACATTAAAATTCCGGTTCCAACTGTTGGCTCCACTTTTACCCAAGCACAAGAGAAGCTTCTATGGATTACAACTAAAGGGTTGAATTTGGGATCCATTCAGTATTGCTGTCCTTTAATATGGAGTACCTGCTCTACAAAATCAGAAATAATTTAGTTCCATTAAGCTGGTGATAACATTTCCAACTATCTAAGAGTTGAGAGAAAACTGAGAGCTGATTCTAGCATCAACTACCAGGTCTAAGTCGCTTTTTATGAGCCTCTCACCTTACACATCAACACCATTGCCTGTTTATTTACTACTGGGTCTCTTTAATTTGCCTCAAGCATCCACTCTACATTTCCAGGCATCCAGCACTACCAGTGGCATGCAGCAGAGACACCCTTAGTCCCTCTCCTCAAAACCTCCCTTAACCACAAATCCCAAACTAATTTTAACTTTTCCTTAGCCCACTCACTCATACCTCCTCACACCACATATATCCACACACAGCCTTTCCGTCAAGTGATTCATTCAGAGAAACAGTCATAGAGAATCCTCGAAGGACCGCATTGCAGGACTCATTCTATTTGCTACTTCTGTGCCAGCTCAGAGCAGCAGCTGCTGGCCTTGACATTAACACCAGACTTGGTGGTTTCTTCCAGCTGTTCTGAGGAACACAGAGTATCAGCAGCTGTCTCCTTACAGCGTTTTGTGTCAACATGCAAGGTTTTGTCTGTGTGTCCGGGCTATTTAGCTATTTACTAAGTCATCTCAAGTACCTGGTTAGTGTCACAGTGGAAATTACAGTGGTGTATGCCTCTTCTACAGAATGGATCTACTTAAGACATAATTGATCCTAGTGTCTTGTTATATTATGGCTCTTCTGAAATTTTCCAGGAAAATTCTACCAACAGCAGATGAGGAAGGATATATGACCTTCAAGGTTTTGACACATAACATAAAGTTACACAAATTTAGGGAACTTTGCAAGAACACATTTATTTGATGTCTCATAGTTTAACTATGCTTTAAAAAAAATCTATGTGATATTTAAAATACACTGAATAACACATCTGTATTTTTCTTGATGAAGAATGCTTCTTTCCCCATCTTAACCTTTCAATCTCTTAGTAATAATACCATTGCTAATATAAGGATTCAGGTTCATTTTTTATTTTGTCTGCCTAAGAAACATTTATGTATCACTTCAAAGATTAAGATAAAGTTGAAGAAAGAGGAGGAAGAAACATCTATGCTACTCACACAAAATTACTTTCTCTGTCTCTGTCTTTCTGTGTGTGTGTGTGTGTGTGTGTGTGTGTGTGTGTGTGTGTTTCTTCCTAGTCTTCCTTTACTTTCTTTTCTTTTTATTTTTTGGCAATGTGGATTGAACCTAGGGTTTCAGCAAGCACATTAACACTGATCTAAACCCTAACCCTATTTTGTGATTTTTCTTTTTTTTTTTTTTTTTTTTTGGTTTCTTGAGACAGGGTTTCTCTGTGTAGCTTTGCGCCTTTCCTGGAACTCACTTTGGAGACCCAGGCTGGCCTTGAACTCACAAAGATCCGCCTGGCTCTGCCCCCTGGGATTAAAGGCATGTACCACCACCACCCTGCCAAGGTCTCACTAAGTTGCCTAGGTAGGCATTGACTGCTGTGGATATCGCTCTGTGTGCTGTGAATGTGTTGCTCTGATTGGTTAATAAACAAAGTGCTGATTGGCCAGTAACCAGGCAGGAAGTATAGGCGGGACAAAGAGAGAAGAGAATTCTGGGAACAGGAAGGCAGAGTCAGGAGTCATCAGCCAGACACTGAGGAAGCAAGATATCGGTAAGCAATGAGCCGTGTGGCAAGGTATAGATTTATAGAAATGGGTTAATTTAAGTTGTAAGATCTAGATAGCAAGAAGCTTGAGCCATTAGGCCATACAGTTTTAATTAATATAAGCCTCTATGTGTCTATTTGGGTCTGAATGGCTTCGGGTCTCAGGCGGAAGTGGGGAAAACTCCAGCTACACTTGACCTTTCAATCTTCCTATCTCAGTCTCCTGAATAGCTGGAATTACAGTGCTGGGCTATTTTACCAAGTTATTACTGTGTATCAAGAGTTATGGAAAAACCTTTGGCAAGCAATACCTCATTCTTAAAACATTATCAGTTAGTATCAATAGCATCCTCATTTTATAGATGAACTGCATGAGGTACAAGGATATAAAACAACTTGCCAGTCATACATTGTGATCTACAAAATTGAGGATTCACAATATGACCCCTTATGGTGGTGGAAATTATTCATTTGTTTTTCTTATTCTTCATTAAGGAAAGGATCTAACAGTTTCCTATCATGAATCCCAGAAGGGCAAGGCACCTAGAACTTAAGAGGATCTTGAACCAATTAACAGAGACCCTTCAGCAGAAGACAATAGCAGGATGTTACCAAGAAGGCTATTTAGGGATAAAACTGAAGGAACTAATTAATGCCTAAATAAAATCGTCTGTTCAATTCTTTGACTACTTTCATTTTATCAAGCTCTGGATGGAAGTTATTTCATAAATAAATCTCTTTTTGATCCCTACAGTCTAGTCTATATTGGTTCCAGTAGAACCCATGCTCCAAGACACATGCCCTAGGAAGGCTTAGTGTCACACTTCCTGATGACAACTTAGCTCTGTTCTCTTCATGCCCTAAAGCGGGAGTCAGGTCCTCACTTCTCTTATGTCTCTGATGTAGCCTGTTCCTTTAAAGTTTTCTCACCCTACTTTCATCAGCCTTCTCCAGGCAATAAATAAACTTCAAATAACTAAGAAACTAAGCCAAAGTTGAAGTAGATCTTAGTAAGTATCTCTTCGTAGGAAACCAAGATACCTGTGCAAACCAGAGCTCAGGAATACATAGAGCAACTGCTCTGTGAGCCACAAGCTAGATGTGAAAACTAACTGTACGGAGTAATTAATTTATACCTAAAGTGCATTAAGAATGAAACGTCTTCTCTCAGGTCTTGGTTCTTTATCGAGACAGTAACGGCTTCACTGACCTACTTAAGTATGTTAAGTATGTAACATCTGTATTCACAACATGTCCCTGCAGGAAGTGTTCACTTTAGCAGTGTGCCAGTGTCTTCTGTAAACCTTTGGCTGACACCATAAGTCAGCATTCAAGACCTTACATGAGGGTCATCCCAGGAAATTTCCATTTCAAGTCTCATTCCAAAAATATGTCATCTCTGGAGAAAACGTTTTATATACTTCACTTGGAAAATGAAAACTACCTCATGTGTTTCCCCTCTGCATTGCTTGCCAGGGATTCTGAGCTCAATCAGATGCCCAAATGAGGCAAGCAATATATTTCAGGTGCTTGTTGCTATCTTTTAATACCTCCTATTGCTTCAGTAATTATCAACTCTTAGTACACAATAGGTTCTTCTTCTGTTTCAAAAAGACTTGCTGTCTTCCCTGGAGCCAGCCCAGAGATAAAGGTAACATATTTCAGAAGACTTCCACTGTGATTCTGAGTTGAAAGCCACTTGAGAACGGTTTTGTTTTGTTTTGATGTCAGGTGTTTTATTTGTGCCCTAACTTATCTATCCCAACTCACATTCTTTTAGAAGTTGCAATACATAAATGTCTAAATCGTCGACCTTAAGTCATAACTAGATCTACTTTTGAGTCTTTCTGGGCCTTGTCTATTGTTTGGTATCATCTGGGGAGGTGCTAGGGGTCCTAAAAATCAGTCTTTACCTTAAACCAATTGAGTCACAGTCACTAAGCATAAGATTGAAACACTGGCCATTTTTAAAGTTCATCAGCTGATTTTGCTGTTCAGCCAAAGCTACTTTTCCATACTCTCTTCCCACTCACCAGTGTCTGGGCAGAGTTCTGAACAGATCAAGCTTGGCTTGAGTTTCCAGCCAAAGCTTTTTCTGGTCCTTGTTTGCTCCAACAAGCTTAGCATCTGTGTTTATTCTAATTAATCTCTACAAATGATAACCCATTCCTCCTTTTCTTTTGTATATTTTTCTACATTTATATTTTCTGAGGAAAGTTCCTAAGTATCTCTTTTGGTTGAGTGTGCTTTAATTGGCTGATCAGTTTTGCTATTCACTTCATTAGTCAGCATCTTTGAAATGCTTTTTCAAGAATTCTAATTTAATTGCCCAACATAGTGGCTCACTTCTGTAATCTCAGATACTGGAAAGGCTAAAGCAAGAGAATCGTGAGTTCAAGGCTAGCCCAGCTACTTCGCACGACATTGTCTCAAATTTTTTTTTCTAAATTATTTTTAAGTGGGTATCAGATTCATATTATGAATTATCAATAGGGTCAGAAGACAAAGGCATTTGCCACCAAGTCTGAGGACCTGAGTTCTATCCCTGGAACCCACATGGTAAAAAGAATGAATCGAATCAATTCCCACAAGCTGTCTTCTCACCTCCACAAGTATACGCGCACACACACACACATATACACAATAAAAAAATGAATAATGTGAAGAAGTAAAAAGAAGAATTATATAGTACTTTTAGCTGATGTTGGCCCAACTGCATACCACGTCTTTGGTCTAACTCCTGCAAAACACTTACCCAGAACCACTTGCTCTCTGACCATTTGTCTTACTGAAAAGAGCAGACTTGTACTTTATTGAGGATAGGAAGGCAGTGTGAGCAAAGGGAAGGTGAGTGTGGCTATACACGGACCACATGCGGCAGCAGGGTGAAAGAAAGAAGCAGCATCCTTCACCTTGACTACATCATTGTCACTGGTTGAAATACTCACTATCGTTCTTCAAGATAATCTGAGGGGCTGTATATCAAAGAAGCTCAAAACTTTTTAAAAATTACTCTTCTTCCTAATGAATCCCTGCATGTACTGAGACCTACTTCCCCCAAATCTCACTTGGGACTTTCTTCTCTTTACCTCTTCCCATTCACACACAGCCTTTTTTTGTCTCAAACATGCTCCACATGCCCTTGTCCTAAATCCAGGCCAGTTCATCTCCCAGCAGCATGCTAATCTCATGGATTCGTTTCTCTTTCACTTTTTCCAAGAAGCAAGACCCAAATCTCCTTTGTTTCTCAGAGTACCAATAGACGTGCATTCTCCTGCACTCTGTTATAAATAAATAAGCCCACCTGGGAAGAGTGTCAGCGTTCTCTGTACTTAAAAAAAGCACTTCTCTACTGAGGTAAAGTCTCCAGCCCACCAGAGCTGGAGGCAGGAGAATGACCGGCTCTCTTAGAACGATGCTGATGCTGTGTGATCAGGGTAGAAATGTGGCCTCTCTCCTTCCCAGCCAGCCTCTCCTGACAGTCTCCTCTCGGAGAAATTTGGAGCTGGCTGATTTAGAATCTGTGCCGAATATGGAAAGATTAGCCTTCAGCTTCCTTTCCAGAGTTCCCTCTTCAAAAACACAGGCATGAAGTAAAAACGGTGATGCTCTGCCCTGCCCAGGGAAGATACAACAGCATTTGCCTGGGATTGGGGTAAAGGTGGGGTGTTCAAAAGCAATCCTGTCTTTTTTCTGTACATACCCAGATTGAAACTTCTACCACAGTTAGCTAGATGAGAAGAGGCAGATCACAGATCCAATGCCTGAAACGCACTGCCATTACTAAGATAGGGCTTGAAGAAATGAGGCTTCATTGGCTGGATCCCCTCATACTGTTTCTGAATATCCTATTTTATTTTTTATTTTTTTACTTCTCTGTTTACTTTTAATTATGATTTTTACTAGTTAGGGTTGTTTCTCAGGGGAGTGGGCCTGTGGTGCTCCTAACACAGCTATGACAGAAACCACTGAAGTTAAATCATCTTGATTCCTTACAGAGATTCTTGAGTGGATTTTCAAAAGAGAACTTAACTTGCTTCCTTGAAGGTCCTTAAAAATGTGTTCAAAATCTCCCAAAGTGCTGGTACTTACATACCAAGAATAAAGATCAAGTGCCCTTCATCATATTAAAAGTAAATATATCCTGCCTGTCCTTTCCACAGAGAAATACATGCCTTCTCTCACTATATCACATAACCAAAAATTTAAATTCTCTCCACTACAAAGAAATTTGAGAAGGACTTGGGAATCTACTACTAGACATAGAACTGACAGGGGGTAATAAGCTGCAGTTTTTCTTCTCTTCTCTTCTCTTCTCTTCTCTTCTCTTCTCTTCTCTTCTCTCTCTCTTTCTCTCTCTCCTTGTTTGGTTATTTTGGTTTTTCATAGTCTACATTATCAGTTCTGCAGTTATTTTGATCTTACCATGTTGGCTGAATGTCAGTCATTCCAGCCAGAAAGTAAGCTCCATGGAGACAGGAATGATCTTGCTCCCAGCAAACAGTGTACAATGTGTGCATAGAATGTTCTTAATAAATACTGGGTGACTGAACAGACATTGCTGTAGTGAGAATTGCTACCAGCACATTGGTATGTTTGCATATTCAAAAAATATTTCACTAAGAAATGTTGTTAATAAAGAGATAATTTTAAAGTAGTTTTAAAAACAAGGTCATCATAGGGGTGAATACAAATTTAAAATCTCTGTCGGGAGTGTGATCTGTCCAACCCTTGTGCCCACACTGTCTGTCTCACCATCCTTCCTCTCCCAGACTAAGGCTAATGCCAAAATTAGCCTTGAAATAAAAAGTCTCCTATAAAAAGCATGGGAAGAAAAGGGAGCACTCATTCATTTACCCAGGTGATTGAAATAGTCACTTTCCTCATTGTTATAATATAGTGATATTGTGTTCCCCAAAATATTGTATACCCTAATAAACTTATCTGGGGTCAGAGAACAGAACAGCCACTAGACATAGAGGCCAGAAAATGGTGGCACACACACCTTTAATCCTAGCATTCCAGAGGTAGAGATCTACCTGGATCTCTGTGAGTTCAAGGCCACACTGGAAATAGCCAGGCAAGGTGACTTACACCTTTAATCCCATGAAGTGAGCCTTTAATCCCAAGAAGTGATGGCAGAAAGCAGAAAGGTATATAAGGCATGAGGACCAGGAACTAGAGCTGGTTAAGCTTTTAGGCTTTTGAGTAGCACAGTTCAGCTGAGAGGCATCCAGTCTGAGGAAACAGGATCAGCTGAGGAATTGGCAAAGTGAGGTAGCTGTGACTAGTTCTGCTTCTTTGATCTTCCAGCATTCACCCCAATACCTGGCTCCAGGTGTGTTTTTATTAATAAGACCTCTTAATGCTACACTATAAGAAAATACCTTACAAGAGCAAGGAAAAGTTCCTTTCAACTCTATTATCAGAAGGGATAATGTCTATTATGGAGGAGAATGCAATGCAACATGATGTTGCTGGCATGGAGTCCAATCAGGAAGCAGAGAGAGATATGTGCTGGTGCTCATGGCCCTTGTCCTTCTCATTGAATCTGCAGCCCCAGCCCACAGAATGCTGCCGTCCACAGTTCATGTTCAGGGTAAGTCTTCCCTCCAAGTTAGTTCTTTATGGAAATGCCTTCATATACACACACCAAGGGATGTGTTTCCACAGTGTTTTTCAATCCAGGCAAGCTGACAATCAAAGGGAACCCTACAATGCTAGTATGACCCTCATGGACTGATCACACCAACTCACCTATGCTGAGAGTATCTGCAGACTGGATCCACTTTTCCCATAATGAGTTTCCTTTTTTGATCTATGCTTCAGTTTCTAGGCTTTGTATTGACCCAAAATTTCAGAACCAACATTCTAACAAGATTTGCTGTATGAATTTCTTCATGCAGATCATCCCTAGAGCCATTTAGTTCAGTTTTTATTCCACCTGATTTCTTTAGGAACAAATAGCCCTGTTCTAAGGGCCTGACACATGAAGTTACCAATATTGAACCTATGTTTCATTATTGCCATTTTCTGTCTTCTGAGATTACAGCATGTCCTTTTGTTTAGGAATTATTAGATTACTTTCTCAACACTGAGACTCAGCTGAGTCCCCAGAAAGTTCCTGACAAGCATTAGAAGCAATATATATCATCCCCAGGGTTATTTTTATGTGCTTATATTTCTTAGTATTTGAAAGGTAGTGATTGGAAACATAAAAGAAAGTAATGAATATTAAAATATTAAACAAGTGGCATAACATAGTATTCATTTTTACTTTTTAACTTATTTGCCTCTAGAAATGTTGATTTTGAAAGGAAGGAAAGAAAAGAAAGAAGGAAGAGAGAGAGGAAGAGGAAGTATAGGGGCAGGAGGGGCAGAGACAGAGAGATATGGAAGTTGTTAAGGTAGCTGTTTAATAAAGTGAGAGCTAAGGGATAGGAACTATGAAGTTAACCTGGGTCTGTGGCAGGAAACATAAAACACCAGCACCTGAATTCTTGGGGTGATGCTTAAAATGATGCAAAAATTGCTTCTGTAGTAACTTTCTCAAGACTCACAAATCTTACTTTTTTCCCCTGAGATATAATGTTTTGGTTTCTGTTCTTAATCCAAAGATGACAACAAGCTGCCAAAGTCAGGTCAATCCAATCAGGTATTACAGAATTCACCCAGACAGGGCCAAAATCAAATGATTTTCCATAATACCAATTCAAACATTTCAAAGACATTGACAGTGTCATCAACTAATGTTAACCCCTACTAAGAAAATAGTAATCGAAAAAATATCAATAGATATACTGTCTGTAGCGATATTTTGCTGTAAGAAAGGTACAATAAAAATGACTTAACACTTTAGAAGCCCCACAAATCACAGAGCAAAATTACTTACAATGAAAAAAGCTAGCAAAACAATTCTATGTAAAAATAAAAGGTCTCCAATTCATCATTTAAAGGCTCTTGCATATTTAAGAGGTCCAACTTCTTACTGCTTTAATTAAATTCAGCTCTAAAATCTAAACAATGTTTTTATAATTTATATTTCTAATATATATTAGTTACTTATGCCCTGAAGCAATGAACACATGATCAAACTTGTAAATATAAAAAGCATCACAAAATTTTGCTATAAATAATTGAAATGATCTACCATCACATAGCATGTTGCTTATATTGAAGTGAATTTTCCATTTGTCTGTTTATTCTAATAAGATGTTAGAATTTCAGTAAGGCCAGAAAAAAATGAGGAACAAAATAACTTAATTTGGGGGATAATAGAACTTGCCAAAAATTCATTTGTTCCAGTAGTGGAGACCACTGAAATATCCCTCCGAAGACTATGCTCACCCCTTGAAGAACTCTGCATCCATGTCCACCAAGTGTAAGCTCCTTTGTTACAACCTCAATCCATTCCTTGACCCTCACTGAAAGATGTGCCTCAAAGCAGATCCCCCAAATCTCATCAAAACCATACTGTTTTACCCTAAGAAGCTACGAAAACGCTCAAGGGAAGTTTCGTAGTGATTAGTAACTCAGCTCGGGGGCTAAGAGTGAAGCTCTGTGGAGAAGTGCCAGCCTAGCACACATGAGGCCTTGTGTCTGGTCTCCAGAAAAATAAACAGCTATTCCAGTTGTCACTTCAGGGACTCGTGCGCTCAGTAATTACCACACAAACGTTCAAGTCACCTTAAACATGGTTTGTGAGCATTTTATTGAGAATTTATGCATACATGGCTATCAAAGAGAGAGGCCTATAATTCCCTTTTTGCTGCATTTTTATCTCATTTTTAGATTAGGTTAATACTAGATTCATGAGAGTTTGTAGGCATCACTCGATTTCTATTTCATGGAGTAATTTGAGTAGAATTGATGTTATTTCTTTTTGAAGATCAGGTATAATTTTGTGCTGAATCCTTCAGGCCCAGAGATTCTCTTTTAGTTAGGAGATTTTTAATTCTTGCTATCTCATTAGTTGTTATAGATTTGTTTGATTTATTTACTTCATCTTGTTTGGGCTATGGTAGGTCATAAGCATCTAGAAATTCATACATTTCTTTTAGACTTTCCAAGTTAGTGAAATATAAATTACTAAGTGTACCTTTATGGTTCTCTAACTTTTCTTTGTGTTTGTTATATCTCCCTTTTGATTGATAATTTTATTAATTTGGAAGTTATCTATATTGCTTAATTTTTGCTAAGGGCTTGCTAATTTTATTTATCTTTCAAAGATAACTCCATTTCTCTTCCTCCTCCTCCTCCTCTTCTTATTTCATGTCTGTTTCATTAATTTCTCCCCTGATTTTTCTTATTTTTCTCAATATACTGCTTTGGGAATTCCTGTGACCTTGTTTTTCTGGTGCCTTTAGGATCATCACTGAATTCTTTATTTGAGATCTCTCTGAAGTTTTGTTTGTTTGTTTGCTTTGTTTTGTTTTTATGTAAGCACTTAGAGCTATAAACATCCCTCCTAGGACTACATTCATATTCATTGTAGTCCATAGATTTGGCTATGTTGTATTTCTAGAGTCATTTAATTCTCAGAACTTTTGTATTTTATTCATGATTTCTGCAATGATCCATTCATTGTACACTAGTGTAGTGTTTGATCTCCATTAATTCATATGTTTTCTGTAGTTTCTCTTGCTATTGATTTCTAGCTTTATCCCATCGTGTTCAGATAGGATACAGGATTATCCTGTATTTGTTCAGACTTCCTTTGTGTCCTAATATGTTATCTCTTTGAAAAAGGTTGTTGAGAAGAATGTGTAGCCTACGGTATTGAGTATAATGTTTTGTAAATGTCTGTTAGGTCCATTCACAAAAGAGGTTATTTGATCCCAGTGTGTCCTTGTTCACTTTTTGTATAGCGTATCTGTCTAATGCTGAGAGTGGGATATTGAAGTCACCTACTACTTTTATGTTAGGGTTAAACTATGATTTTTAAAATCTAATAATATTTGTTTTATGAAATTAGATGAGCCTATATTTGGTGTGTATATATTTAGAATGATAAATTCCTCTTGATGGATTAATCCTTTGATCAACATGAACTAACTCTTTCTCTTCTGATAAGAACTGGTCTGAAGTCCATTTTGTCACATATAAGAATAGTAATACCTACTTTTTACCTTGTTTCATTTATTTGGGATACTTTTGTTTATCCTTTCACTTTAAGACAGTGTTTATCTTTGGCAATAAAGTTTGTTTCTTGGAAGCAGCAAAAACGGATTCTGTTTTCTCATCCAATCAGCTAGTCTGTGTCTTTTGATGGGTGAATTAAAAACAATGATATTCAGATTTGTTATTGATGAAGTATGTATTTTTCTGCATCTTTTTGGTGGTTTTGTGGTGTTTGAGACCTTCTTAGTCTTCTTTTGTTTAATAAATAAATTACATAACATTGTAGTGATATTTTATCTAATGTGAGGTCAAGCTGTAGGCCTTGTGTTCATCCTACTTCACAAATGAGTCTGTCAGATACGCTAAGCCTATAGGCTGTAGATGATGCCCCAACACTGTGAAGAAACATCAGGTGACTGTCCAGGCAGCTGGCTGTTTCTGTCAACTCACAATTTTTTTTGGAAATTACTTGTTTGCACTTCCTGTTTTACTAGGTAATATTATTTCCTTCTTGGTTCTCTGAGATAGTTGAAGAATAGATAGTTATAGTTACAGTTTTCCTTGTTAAGAAATTCAGAGAAGAAACTCATGAAGAGGTGTTAAGGGTATAAGTTTGAAAACATCATAAGATAGTTTTCTGTTGGTAATATAAGTTAGGATAAAAAGTGAATTAGGTACATTTTGAACTCACCAAAATAGAATAGATAATGGAATATTTTCTCTGAATTTGTCAAATGCAAATAGACTAGATGTTTTTGATGTATTTATTGCTTGTATATATTATATATAGTTATTGTACTTATTGTATATAGTTTTTATATTAATTATAACTTTTTTATTTTTATTAGACAAAAAGGAGAAATGTGATATTTTATTTATACTGAAATGTGGTAATATTTTATTTGTTCTTTGATAAATAAAGCTTTCCTGGAGTTGTGGCGGGGAGGGCTGTCATTTTAAGCAAGCCAAGTCAGGTAGCACACACCCTTAATCCAATCACTTATCAGGCAAGGTCTCTGTGTGTTCAAGGACACACTAGGGAACAGAGTCAAGCGTAGTGATTACACATGCCTTTAATCCCAGTATCAATCATAGAGACCTGGAGGTCTGTACAGACAGGCAGTGACAAGGAAGTGAGGTACCTGGGCTACAATAGCCAATGAGAGGACAGAACAGCAAGGCAATAAAGGCATGGGTAGACACAAAGTAACTCATTTTGGAAGCTGCAGAGTTGGTGAGGTAAGGTTGGCTGGTGGCTTTCCCTATTTCCCTGATCTCTTTCAGGCTTTCACCCCTATATTTGGCTCCATGTTTTTTATTTAATAAGACCAATCAGAAATTCATCTACATAACATCACATATTATTTTCCACCTGTGGTCTCCTCAGTGTGTTTATCTTTCTCTTAAGAGTGAGGTATCCTCTATAGGGCTGGATTTGTAGTCACGAATTCTTTTAGCCTGCTTTCATCATTTTTTCCCACTGTCAATTCTGACAGTTTTTTGATATATTAGACTATGTTGGGTGTTTTTGTTTGTTTGTTCCTAAATTCATAAGATATCAGTTCAAGTCCTTGCTCACGTGGTTTGGACTGAAAATACAGCAATGATTCTAATAGGCCTATGCTCAGTGCATTTAATGTTTTTACTATATTATAGCCTGTGGAGTTTCTATAAAGGAAGGATTTATTTATTATATTTTACATATGAATGTTCTGTCAGCATATATGTATGTGTGCTATGTGTGTGCTTAATGCTCACAGGAGGGAGAAAAGGGCACTGGATCCCTTGGAACAGATGTGGGTGCTAGGAATCAAACTCAGGTCCTCTGTAAGAGCCACAAATGCTCTTAACCACTGAGCCATCTCTGCAGCCCCTATGTGGAAAGTTTCTATTCTGGTGCTATTTGGCAGTCCATATACCTCTTGTATCTGGATGGGTTTTCTTTCCCTGGAGTTAGGAAATTTTCTTCTATGAATTTATTAAAATAAATTTTTGTGACTTTTGAGTAAAATTCTTTTCCTTCCTGTATGCCTATAACACATAGGTTTTGCCTTTTTATGGAGTCTTGAAGTTCTTGTATGTCCCATTTATGAATTTTAAAAATTTGCTATTGACCTTGACAAAATGATTCAGTTCTCTATTTTGTGTTCATAACATGATATTCTGTATTCCACATAATCCATTCTATTGATGGGGTTTCCCATTAAACTTTTTATTTTACCTATTAGGGTTTTCATTTCCATCACCATTTCAGTTTCAGTGTTTTAAAGATGATTTTAAAAGAGTAAAGTCAATAGAATTTACTTAACTCATCAGTTAATAAAAGAATCAGGATGATGATAAGACTGATTCAAAAAAATTTTGGAATGCACGTACACACTCCTGTGAGAGGGCAAGACAGTACAGAGGTGTCTCCATCTTGTATTCTTACTGATGCCATTTCAGGTTTAACTTGATTGATCTCCTTGATGGAGAATCCTAAGGAAAATTATCCAACTCTATTCTAGGGACCCAAAGTCAAAACGGCCCAGCTACTTTATCTTAGCTTCTGTTAAACTGCCTACTTGTGCAACCCTCTGTCTCCCGCTGTGCTGTTCCCAACCCTTTGGGACAACCCTTTCCTAGGGGTCACATATCAGATACCCTGCATACCAGATACTTGCAATACTATTCATAACAGTAGCAAAATTGTAGTTATGAAGTAGTGATGAAAATAGTTTTATGGTTGGGGGTACCACAGCATGCGGAACTGTATTAAAATGTCACAGCCTTAGGAAGGGTGAGAATCACTGAGCTAACTGCTTATGTTAACTTCTGTCAAACTGCCTGCTTGTGCAGAACCCCTTCAAGCTATCTGCTATTTTAGTTTCTGTTAAGCTGCTTGCTTTTGCGAAGTTCCCCAGAACCTGCCAAGTGAGATGCTAGGAGATGGGTTTGGTTTCAAATACACCATGTTCTGGATAGCTATACCTGGATCCCCAATACTTGAATGTAGTCCCAGCCAGCTGGAATAAAGACTTTCGACTGTCTATAAACTGTATCTGAGTGGTCATCAGAGACATGAAATGTAAAAAAAAGTGAAGAGCTTTCATTGGTTATAAATCACCACGGTTGCACATTTCCCATGGCTTCAGATGAGCATCCATCCCCTCTAGGATCAGCTCAGCATATGCGGCCTGGAGGGAGAAGTGGATGTGAGATTTCTCAGGTATTAGAAGAATTACAGGGGTTGGGGATTTAGCTCAGTGGTAGAGCGCTTGCCTCAGCTCCAGTAAAAATAAATAAATAAATAAACAAACAAACAAATAAGTACAGGGGCTGAAGAGATGACTCAGTGGTTATGAGCACTGACTGCTCTCTCCCAGAGGACCAGAGTTTGATTCCCACCACCCACATGACAACTCACAACTGTCTGTAAATCCAGTTCCCGGGGATCTGAAACCCTATTCTGGCCTCCAGGGCCACTAAACATGATGTATCATGTGGTGCACAGACATAACATGAAGGAAAAACACAAATACACATAAAAATAAAATAAATAAATAAATAAATAAAAATTAAAAGATAAAGTACAAATGGAATAAACACTTTACTATCAACAAAAACAAAAAAGAAGACAAAGCCAATTCGTTGTCAATTAAGGTGGCGATAAAGGGTTTGCTGTTTGGGGACTGGGATAGAAGTCAGCTAGCTGCATCTGTCTGCTGTGGTTATCCTCAGAAAAGAAAAAAAAAAAAACAGATTGATGTAGGTGGGCCTCGTTCTTCATTTTGTAAGTGGTTTATGTTGAAATGCTACCTGAATCTGTTGTGTTGATGTTAGTGGACCCTGCTTTGATTCCTAAAAGGATCTACAATTTATTATCATTACTGTTAACTGCTATGTCTTACAAAAACGTTTCAGATTTTGGACTGTCCATGCCTAAAACAATCTGGCTAACACAGGAAGATGGAGTTTACACTTTAAGGGAAGCAACAGCTGTTGGATGTCCCAAGGAGAGAGATGAGGACAAAACACAACCTTCTGGTGACCATGCATGCGGGCAATCCTCAGAGATAAATTACTGATGATGTGACTCATTTCTCTTTCAAGTAAACTTTGTAGCTTCAGGCCCTCTAATTCTGGGTTAAATATTTAAATGCACCTTTAATTATACCATGCCTGGACATCAAAACTTAAATTCTCTCAGCCTGCCACAGAGGAACATTAACCCCCCAAATAACTTTGTTAATTGCTTTTAGAAGGCATAAATCTGGCAGTGAATCTTGGAAAATAAATATTGCATGTATCAAATTATCTAATTAGTTTAGACAAGCCATGGATGTGTTTGAATGGCCAAAAATCATAAAAATGCTGGATTTGCTGAATGATTTGGAGAGAGTATCAACTTTTGTTTTGTTCTGTTTTGTTTTGCTGTTAATAATAGTGTTTTAGTGCATTCTGATAAGACTTGGACTGCTTCACAATATGCAGCCAAGGAACTCTTCATTCTAATTGAAAAGAAAAATAAATAAAGCAGCTAGGATTAAACACCGTCAAAATACTATCTTTTTTTTCTATTTTTGCATTAGCCTTTTAACTTTCCATTTATCTTCCAAAATCTCTAAGAAAAATAAAAGCATGAGAATAATAAAAAAAGAGAATGCTGAAGGGAGGGAAAAGAAGAACAAAATAGGAAGGGATGGAGGGAAGGAGGGAGGGAGGGAGGGAGGGAGGGAGGGAGGGAGGGAGGGAGGGAGGGAGGGAGGGAGGGAGGGAGGGAGGGAGGGAAGGAGGGAGGGAGGGACGGAGGGAGGGAGAGAGAGGGGAAGGAAGGAAGTAGGAGGAGGTAGCGGCAAAGTAGGTGAGTGGCAGAGAAACTGGGGTTACGAGTTGTAAACAACAGTAACTGATTCCAGCTAAATTAAACAAAATCCAGGAAATTATTATTATTGGATTCATAATGGGTAGTCCTTAGTATTACGAGTAAAACTTAGTTAGACTCCAAGGTTAGGAAAAAACAGAAATGAAGACAGATATTAGCTAGCAGAAAACTTCCAGACAGAGGTAGTCAGTCCAGTAAGGTTTCCTGTCCTTCTATAGCATGGTATCCTGGATATAAATATGAAATTTATAGAGGCAGCCCAACTTCTTTTGGGTTAATGTCCCTACCCCTTGGCTACTGAGGACCAGTGTGCATTATGTCCATGGAGAAATTTAAAGAAAAAAGATGACCCTACTGGTGAAAATGAAGGAATGGAGACTAAGAAACTGTTGAAGAATAATGAACCTGAGCACGGAAGGGGAGTATTGACCTCTTTGACTTTTGTACACAGCCATGAGTAAAGCCCATTTTATTAGGCTTTCACTTCTTTGTTAGAGGCTGTGAGTAGGAAAATGGTTGGTACAGATGACAAAAGAGTAAATGCTTCTCCAGAAACATAAGTAATTTCTCATTAGTAACCTGAATAAAAGATGTATCTTCTCTTTAAAAAATTCTTTCAAAAAAAATTCTAACTTTTAACTGGCTTGTGTATGAAGGTTTGTGGATATTATATGTAGAAAATCAATCGGAATTAAAGTTGTGTCTCAAAGTGCATTTTTGTTTCCTTCATTTAAATTTAACAATGTAACTCAATACCAATATATTTGATGTTTCTAAAACTTGGCAAAAAATAAGGTTAATAATAATTTATTTAATAATATACAAATATAAGTTGTATCAAGTATACCTAAAATAGTTTACTCTCTTTTAAGAAATATTCTCTCAAAAAATTTTTACCTTTTGCCATTTTTAGGAGTTATGCCAAGACAAATTTCAAAACTAGATGAAATTTCCATGCAATTAAAATTAGTAGGATCCAGATTAAAAAGATTTTATTACCTTAGTATTTTAAAAATTGACTGAAAATGGTAGGAATATTTTATAAATTCTACTGAAATTATAACCTTTGTTTTCATACTTTAAATATTCTTGGAAAATGCTAAATATTTCTTTTCCCAAATCAAGTTTCTCCTATATAAATTTTTTAAAAGACACTTTCATGAAGATAACACAATAACAATAAGTAACATAAACAGGAAGTTACTCTGAAGACTCTCAGATAGCTAGCATGACTCAGATGGGAGTTACTTCCACAAAAAAAGAATTAGAATTTTAGGCAAACCAAACAAACAGGAATTGCATGTCTTCTAGGTCACTAATTATCCTAGCTTCATTTCTGATGCTGTGATAAATACCTGCTATGATAAAATGCTCCAACACCCAGAAACAAAGGGGAGAAGGCATTTATTTTAGCTCACATTTTAATCCACCCTTATGGGGATTTGGGGAAGTCAAGGGAGCAGGAATTTGAAACAGACACATCTATAATCAAGAGCAAAGAGAAATGAACACAGGCAAGTTCACTCGTGATCAGTTCACATTCTCCTTCTGTATACAGTCCAAGAACTGAACCCAGGGAATGGTGCCACCCACAGTGAGCTGTCTTTCCATACCAATTAACATAAAACAACCCCTGCCCCCAGAAATGCCCACAGATCAGCCTGATCTAGACAACCCTTCATTGAGACCATCTTTCCAGAAGATTCTAGATTGTGTCAAGTTGACAATTAAAATTAGGCATCATACTAACCTACTGCTTCTAGCTTCTAGTTATCTGACCTTAGTTATTTAATCTATTTAAGCCTTATTTTGCTTCCTAGAAAAACAGCAGGGTGGTTTGGATAAGTGTTTTCAAGAACATACTAGATAAAAGCTTGCTCCACGGACTATTAGGCTAATAATATAGTAATAATTGTAGAACCTTTAAGAGGCGGGGCTTATGGAGAAGCCTTCTAGTTACGGGGTATGTTCTTGAACAGGGCTGCCAGGCTCTGGTCACTTCTTCTGTTTTATGCATCTTTAGCTGTGGGGTAACCACAGGCCAAAAGGCAACAAGGCCAATTGGTCATGTCAGAAGAAGCTATTTCTCTTATTATTTACTATGGTAATAGAAAGCTGACTAGCACAAATAGGAAAAATATTATTGCTCACCCCACAGGATTTTTATGAGGATTAAGTAAGTAAACATAATGTGCATGCCATGGTGCCTAGCCTGTTGTAAGTATTGTACTTATTAAAATTAGTAATAATAGATCACAGAAACAGAGATCGTATTTAAGACTAGAGAGCTGTGTTTTGTGTAGCTAGCCATTTACTGTTTGAGCTCATACAAAACAGAGGCTGAGCATAACAAAGCATCAGTGTTCCTAGCCTTCTAGCCTTGAATCTAGTTCTCCTAGCCTTGAACCTAGCAGATGGTGCTAAAATAAACAATGAGGATGCTGACATGCTTTTCTCCATACAGACAGAGTTTCTCCACTCGATCATTTAGAGGTAATTATAGGACTTGCTTCCTGGTGGGAACCAGAAACTCCAGCTCTCCTTCTCCTTCCTATTCATTCTACTCCCCACCTCCTCCCTCTCCCTCTCTCTCTCTCTCTCTCTCTCTCTCTCTCTCTCTCTCTCTCACACACACACACACACACGCACACGCACACGCACACGCAGAGATAAGTTTTCCTATGTCTCATGGCCGCTCTGTCCCAAGTAAACACACAAAGGCTTATATTAATTACAAACTGTATGGCAGTGGCTCAGGCTCCTTGCTAGCTAGCTCTTTCATCTTAAATTAACCCATTTCTATTAATCTAGTGGCATTACTGATCTGCTGGCATCTTGTTGTTCCTTGGGCAGTGCACTGGCGTCTCTCCTGATTACATTCTTCTTCATCCATCCTCAGTTTGAATGTACTGCCTAACTTTATTCTGCCTCGCCACTGGCCAAACAGCTTTATTTATCAACAATGAGAATAACACATGTTCACAGCATACAGAAAGACACCCCATAGTGTGCGCGCGCGCGCGCACACACACACACACACACACACACACACACCTAAGCGATATTCCTCACAAGCAGTGAAAATGACAAGGAGCCATTGAGAAAGTGAATGAGACAGCTCAGCCAAGGGGAAGGGACGACTAAATAAGGAAAAGAAGGAGAGGAAGAAAAACAAAAAGAGAAGAGAAATGGGTGGGGGGGTGGATGAAAATATTTATTAGAGTGTTTCTGGGAACCAATGGCTCTGAGCTTTACCACTTTCAACAATCTCTTCCTCTCTCCTGCTAATAACACAGATTATAACCAAAGGCAATTAACAGCAAGTGCTAACATCCTCCAAATTCTTCCAGATGGCACAAGAATGGTCAGAGCTCTACACTTGTAAAACTACAGATTTCTTAGTCTCTTCCCCTCACCATCCTTCTCTTTCTGTTCATTTCAAATAAGAATTGAAAGTACTTAGCATATTTGATTGGGAAAATGAGTGTCATTTGATACTGTGGAGTCCTGTCTTTGACCCCAGCAATCATCATCAGGAGTGTGGCTAGTGCCATTTTATAGAGCTTGGCAGCCATAAAGCCAATCCATTGTTAAATCAGAACAATAGCTACATTAATCCCCTCAACAAGTTGGTATTAGATTCAGCCATTTAGACGGACAGGAACTAACAGGATACTGACTGTATTTGGCTTGGAAAGAAGCGTCTGAAAATTAATCTTCAACTGGCAGAATAAAGGAAGATTCCATCCAGCCTTATTTTGTTATGCTCCAATGTCCTTTTCTGAGAGTGGAACAAGACGTGTCTGTAACCATGACTTTATTGGCTTTCCCA
The DNA here is from genome assembly GCF_903995425.1 of Onychomys torridus. Taxonomy (NCBI): domain Eukaryota; kingdom Metazoa; phylum Chordata; class Mammalia; order Rodentia; family Cricetidae; genus Onychomys; species Onychomys torridus. The sequence continues at coordinate 91,592,164 of NC_050451.1, read as the reverse complement.
AGGAAATTTAAGATTAACTGGAAGGTTTATTATTTACAGCAAAACATTCACAACAAATTCTGCAAGGAAACAGTTGCAAAATAAGCCAATAAGCACAGTCAAAACTAATTATCAAAACAGAGTAGCATACACGAGTTTACATGGGTGCCTGCGTGGCTGTTGCCTGAAGAGCCATGGGGTTGCTTGACTGCACATGTATCTTAAGAACGGGAGATGCTGTGTCCTGCCATCACAATACAAAAAGAATTCTGTTAAATGGTTTAAAATGTTTGACAAGCTCATTACAAAGCTATCCAATGAAAGCTTCCCTTCCCTCCCCTTCCAGGGATTAGAGTGTGGAAGCCAAGCCCCAACACTGGCCTTTGTCATGATTCAGGCCACATTAGCAAAAGAAAGCTTCTTACAGACAGACTAGACTCTGAAAGGAACACTGGGGGCTTTGTTACTGCTTCTTCACACATTGCTAATGGACATTTCATTGAGGGAAAGAGGGCTCTTCCTTGTCTCTCCAACTTTATTTCCAGTCTCATACTCATCCCACTGAGCTATTTCAAGGGCTAAAATTTGGTTTCCAATAGTGATTATTTACTACCTTCATCATGTTAAGCACAAAAGGCTAATTCTTTGATTTCTAATTAAATGAGAAGGACTCAGCCAATATAAAGGTATTTTTTCTCAAGTGTGGCCACCTAGAAAAAGCCTCTGGCCAAACTACAGCCTAAAAAACAAATACTCAAAGTTCAGAAAGTGGCCATTTGGCTCCAAATGACTATTTCTCCACACGATGAGCAATGCTACAAGGATGGTGCCTTAGGCCAACTCTCCTTTCCCTGCCTCACCCCCTTCACTTGGCTTGAAATTATTTTCAAGAAATTTTATTTCTGAAAATCAACCCTATTTCACCCTTTGCTGATGTTCTCAGGTTCCTCCGTGTTCTTTCCTTCTCTACATCTGTTTCTAGTAACTACTGACTGAACCAGGAAACATCAATCCGTGCTCATGGTCCTGTGAAACAATTCCTCTGGAAAGGATGTGGTAGCATCCAATCTGCAAATTAGTTGTTCTAGTGGGTTTTCTCACATCCAAAAACAGAAGTGGGCACTCTCTCTCTCTCTGCATCACATGCTACTTCTAATCTGTAGACCTACTGTGTTAGTTCCCGCCATGGCAACAGCCTGCCTCTGCCCCCAAATCAGTTACATCATCACCTGTTGCCAGATGCCTTTCCACAGTCAGCTATGCAACACCTGCACCCCTTAAAGGTACTTGACAGGCACAGCTTGCTCTCTTGCCTTTTGTCTCTCTTGCCTCTCTTCTTTTTCTTGTCTCTTCCCTGTTGGCCAATCAGCCTCTTTATTAAACCAATCAGAGTAATACACAGTCACAATGTACAGAAAGATTATTCCACAGCATTCCCCCCCTTTGTCTAATTAAAAAGGAAGATTTTAATCTTAGCATAGTAAAACTATATATAACAAAGCAGTTATTAAGTAATAATTTACAGTTACAATATTCAATCCACTTGCATTTGGCAAATTTAGAGAATATACTCTATTATTTATCATATCTTTGTGAGTCTAAAGTTTTATACCTAATTTATCTTTTAATTATTAAGGAAAAGTTTAACTATGACAATCTAGCCTTCAGTTCCATCAAAGTCCCCAGAAGGGTGAAATGTTACCCCCTGATAGGGAGATCTGGCTGCCTGGACAGTCACCCTATGTTCTTCAGTAATTTGGGGATATCCAACTTTGGCCTATAGGCCTGGTATATCTTACAGACATCTCTGAGAAGCAGGGAATTTTTGAAGGAATACCCTACCTTGTCTTGGCAAAGTTTGGCAGTCTCTTTCTTTTGTGTCCTGTTGGTTCAATTTGGACAACATATCAGCAGTTGAGATAAGGGCGATTTCTTTGCCCAGTGGCTAGCTTTTGCTACAAAGAAAGTAAACTCCATATGGAGTTTCTTCAATGCCCATCGTCCTCTCTGAAGTAAATTGGTGCTATCAGGAGCAGGCATGTCTCATTGTTGTGAAAAGCTTAGGTTACTAAACATTTTAAATGCCATATTCTATAGATCTTTGAAGTGTTTGAAGACCATCTATCTATATAAGTATATCTGTTTAACCTTGAAAGCATACCTAACATTACTTTAAGTTTGACTATTATAGATGACTATTAATCTGTATTTATTAATTATATAATACATTTTTAAATGAATTGTATAAGCACAATATCACAAACAAGAGTAGAAACATACATACACTATAACAAAATTAACTTTAAATTTGTGTCAATAAACAAAATTCATACCAGTATAAAATATTTTGAGATTATTAGTTGGTTTTGGGTTAAAGTAGATTCAATAATCTACCCTTTTATCCTATCATTTCTGTATCATATCCTCCTTTTTTTCTTTTAGAAAGCGATCTTTGAATTTAACTCATTTGTTTATTTTATTTATTTATTTATTTATTTTTTTTGACCATTACAACTTGTAACCAACTCCCCTTAAATGATAAATAAACATCCATAACCCATTTTGGGGGAATATGGGCATCATTCTCTAAACTACTTCCTGTTGTTTGGGAGCACTGACATCTTTGGACCTTGAGAAAATGTAGGATAATGGTTAGGTCTTGGCTGTAATATTCTGTGAGGCTGGATCATCTCAGTCAGCAGTCTTGAAGCTGTCCAGGATGCTGGATCATGTGGGCCATCTATTTTTATTGATTATGATGGTTAGTCACTTGTTCTGAGAATATATAAACTTTTAAAAGTAACATACACATCTGTATTAATACAAATATAAACTGTGTGTTGTACAAAAGTCAGCCAAAGATGATATTTTGTTTTATGTTTGAGCAGGTAAAATATATGTTACATGTTTTGTAGTTCTTCAAAGTTTAATTCTTTATGTCTGTAACCAGGATTTCAGGGGTTCTTCAATGATCAAATCTGATCATCTTTAGCCTTGAATGAATCCACAGTCTCTCAATTCAGCAAACTTCCTGATATTCTGGCTCTTAAAATATCATCACCTCTTCTGCAATGTTCCCTGAGTCTTAGGTACAGGAGTATTTTGTAGATGTATCCATTGGGACTGGCTCCATAACTCTGCATTGTGGTTTCCTGTGATCTCTGTCTGTTGCAATAAGAAGGTTCCTTCATGAGACATAAAGACTATACTCATCTGTGGTATAAGCATAAATATTTAGATTGATGTTAGGGATTATGAAGGTTAGTAAAGTAGTGGTTGTGTGTTCTCTTCCAATATCTATGACTTCAGTAACACTGAGTACTTAGCTAAGTTTCCAATACCAGGCATAATTTCCCTCTTGTTGAGTGGGTCTTAAGTCCAATTAGAGAGCTGTTAGTTACCAACAAGGTCTGTGTGCCACTGCTGTACCCTTGGAGTTATTGTCATACATACAAATAACATTATAGAGACTAAGTAGGCTATTATTTAGGAATGTGTGTGTGTGTGTTTAACAACAATTAATTTTTAAAAGGTCATGGGTTTGAAAGAGAGCAAGGAGGGGTATATGGGAGGGTTTGCAGAGAAGATAGAAAAGGGGAAAAATGTTATAATTATAATCTCAAAATTATTTTAAAGTAAAAAAATATATAAAAAGACTTCTTACCTGACAAACTAGGAATTTATTAGTGACTATTTAAAAAGACATTTAATGTATTGCACACATATACAAACACAAAGAACTTTAATTTAACATTGTATAATTGTTTTTAGCTTTCTAACAGAACTCAACCAATTGAATTTGCTTATTGGACATACCCCTTGCTCAACTCTCTTAAAGGTTTGCCTAAGATTTCAGAGTAATTTTTAAAAATTATTTTAAGTAAATGTAACACTTGAAAGTGCTTACAAAACAAATTTAATGCATAATTCTATATTTAAATTCTTCCCCCAAGCAATGTTATCTCATTAAACTCAAATTTGATGTAATTTTTGAAATCACTTCTCTTTGTGGTGTCTTCTATGGTATTTTCTACAGAGGAAAGAATGGAGGCATAGCTCCACACATAGTCCACAGAACCCTGAGAAATAACTTCAATCTTTTAAGGACTTCAACTCTGATACAAAACAGATCATTGGGCAGACTATGGAATAATTCCAATACAGCTCAGTATGAAGCACAATTGAAGTTTGTTAATAATGTTTTTAATTGTGGATTTTAATCACAATGGTTAAGAGAAAGAGAAGTGCTCAGAAAGAAAGACACACCCAGAATCATGGTGTGTGTTTCCCCAAGAAAAGCAGTAATCGAGTATCTTAGCGAAATATGTATCTCTCTCAAGTGACACCTCAGGGCTTACTGGGATCTTTTTTTTTCTTTTCCTCACTTCTTAAGATATAAGTGAGATTACAGGGTGGCTTCAGAAGTGCCTTGAGTAGGATTACAATCTGGTTGAGTAAAAACAGGAACCACTAGGTTGTACAAGGGGCTCTCGGATGCCCTTTTTCTGTAAATTACCTTTCTGGTGAGAATCCTAGAAAACTGCAAGTTGACAGCTGGAGGGTGGCACTCAAGCAAATGTATATTAGGTTGGAATTTTGGTTGTTGTTTGAGAATTTCACGCATGCACATAACATGCTTTGATCAAGTCCACACTTATTCCCCACCGCGCCGAGTTCCTCCGCAGCCTTCATTCCACAATGTCCTCCCAAGTGTTCTTTTGAAAAATCAACTGAGGCCACTCGGAGCTTCCTATATGTGCATGGGTTAGGACCATGCCTGGAGTGTGGGTAGCCTGTCAGGGGCTATACACCAGAAGAAAACTGGCTCCCTCTCTTCCCAGCAGCTGTCAGTCACCCAAGCTCCTCAGCTAAGGGTGGGACTTTGAGTTCATCTGGCCCTGGTCTTAGGCATGCAGCCACAACTGTTGAGAGTTCATCTGTGCAACTCTCCTGTTGAATCTGGGAAACACATTTTTTCTTTTGCTCTGTGTGTGTGTGTGTGTGTGTGTGTGTGTGTGTGTGTGTGTGTGTGTATGTGTGTGTGTGTGTGTGTGTGTTTGGGGGGAGTTGTCTTTTGTCTTTTTTTTTTTTTTTTTAGCTGAGAACTTAAGCCAAGCCCTTGAGCTTGCTAGGCAAGTGCTCTACTGCTGAGCTCAATTCCCAGCCCCACACATTTTTATTCTTGCCTGGTTAAAGGTTTGAACCAGACTCCAAGGTGAGGAGCTCCTTTTCCTTCTCATGTCCCCATAATCCCCCTGTCCTTCTATTCTGCCTTTCACATATTTTAAATGTTTAATTCATTTGTGCAATTAGAATGAGTGTATCTGTAATCAACTGCTAAGGAGCCTGTACAACAGACTATTGCTAGCACATAATTCAGTTGATGGGAACTGAAGTGAGTGGTACAGCACCAAGTAGCAGCTGGACCACAAAGCATCGTAAGTGGAAAGTTACTTTTAATACATTGCACAAGATAATGGATGCTGTCCAAAAGGACTTGAAGCTTCAGTAATGAGTGCAGAGACTATTCACCTCATGAAAGACCAGGGGCAGAGGGAGAAAACAGATGGAGACCAGAATAACCTTTGGATGTGTGTCCTTTCGGCCCCATGTACTCCAGTGAGGACCTCCTTCCTAAAGTTTCCACAACCTCTCAAAATAGCCCCATCAGCTAGGGACCAGATATAATATATGAGCCTGCTGGGGATACTTCACACTCAGATCCTAACAGGACAAAGAAGTTTTGGAAACAAAGAAAAAGCCAAAATTAAAATAATCTAATTTTGAAGCTTTGGGTTCTCTCTCTCTCTCTCTCTCTCTCTCTCTCTCTCTCTCTCTCTCTCTCTCTCTCCTCTCTCCTGTCTCCCCACTCCTCTTCTCTCTGTTCCCCAGTGTGTGTGTGGGGGGGGGTTGGTACTAGGTTTACTGATATAAGGTTTTGCTAGGTATTTCAGGCAGGCCTTGAAATTTCTATATAATGCAAGTTAGCACTAAAATCAAGAACCTCATACCCCAGTCCCCAGAGTCTGGATTACAGGTATGTGCCACCATGCCTGGCTTATAGGACTACAATATTGATAGAGTTTTATTGGCACAACAATAGATGTATAAGTCAAAAGCAAGTTGTGTATAGAAATAAATGCTTATGTTTATGGTCAATGACCTTCAACAGACATGTTAGAAAGACTCAATGAGACAAAGTTTAACACTGTTTTCATTAAGTGCAGTGGCTACAATAGTATATCTACAAAAAGGAAAGGTAGAAACATGATTTAATGCTTATCTCATATCACACACAAAACTTAACTCAGAATAAAACAGGTATAAATATAAAAACTAAATAATAAAAGCTAAAGAAAAAAGAAAGTGCCTCAAACAAGGAAAGTCCTTGTGATCCTAGGTTAGACCAAAACTTCTTAGGTAGGACACCAGAAATGTGATCATTCAGTGACTAGTTTGCAAACAAGTAACTGGAATATGTTGAAGTACATGAAATCCACATTCAATGACAGAATAAGATCTTGAGGTATCTACTCATTTTTTATTTTAAATTAATTAATATTTGTTATTGCATGTGAGTGTGGGTATACACACGGAAGTTTCACATGCAGTGAGAGGCCCTTCTTACAAGTCTAAACAAAGAATGGTAGAAGACACCCGACGCTCACTTCTGGCCTCCACACGTGCGCAGAAGGGTGTGCTCACCTGCACACACTTTTATACACACACATGCAAAAGGGGGGTATTGACAAAGATGTGGAGAAATTGAGCCCCTTTACAGTGCTGGTGAGATTGTAAATGCAGTGAAGACACGTAGAGATTCCTCAGGACATCGCACATAGACCTACATTATGACCCATCAATCCGTCTACTGGCTATGCAGTTCAGAGAATTAACATCAGGATCTCAAAAACACACTAGCACTTCTGCATTTATTCCACTACTATCTAAAGGAGCCAAGGTATGGCAATTAAGTGTCCATCCACAGGTGAATGGAGAAAGAAAATACGGCAAGTGCATGCCATGGAATCGTATCCAAACTTACAAATGATAGTAACCCTGAAATATTTGACAACATGGATGAACCTTGAGGACACACTAAGATAAATAAGCTTAGCACAGAAGAATAAATAATGCCTAACTCTGTTTGAAAGAGAAATATGAAAAAAAATGACTGTAGTTGGAAGTTTTCCTGTTTCCTACCACTTCCGCAGCTGCTTGGTCCCAAGGAAATACACAGAGGCTTATATTAATTACAAACTGTGTGGCCTATGGCTCAGGCTTCTGGCTAGCTAGCTCTTACATCTTAAATTAACCCATTTCTGTTACTCTATATATTGCCATGTGGTCATGGCATTACCGGTCTGCTGGCATCTTTTTGTTCCTTGGGCAGTGGTGTAGGGAGTCACCATTCTAAGATGGCACCGACTTCCTGACAGCTTTGCTGTAAACAACTCCATATTTGGCTGTGCTTGCTGGGCTGCGCGCCTCGATGCTTGCGCATGCGTGTATATGGTAATTTGGCCTTATGTCCTCAGCCTATCCCGTGGCTCCCCGTGCTTGCATTCTGGTGGGATCCAATCACAGACTGACCCGTTCGCTTGGTTCCCTATATAAGCAGCTGCCTTTTGGTTCTTGGGGCCCCTCACCTCCTGCTCTCCCTCAATCAAGAAGTGCTCCAATAAAGTGTGATCTGAGAAGAATACTCGAATGGTGGTCGTTCTTCCTCGCTGGTCGAGGAGCTCGCCGCACAGTGGGCCAGGGTCTCCTCTTCTCACCTGCCTCTTTCCTGTATCTCTTCTTGGATTTCTCACCTGGCTGGCTGTAAGCTTTCTTGCCACAGGCCAAAACAGCTTTATTTATTATCCAATGGGAGCCACACATATTCACATCGCACAGCAAATGACACTCAGAGAAGCAAGGAATAGTATGATGGTTGCCAGAGGATGCAGGGCAGAGGGAAATGGCAGCTTCTAATTCAATTCCAGTTATAGAAGATAAATTCTAGAGATGTACTGTACAACACAGTACTTTGAGATAACAATACTGTCTTGTTAGTTAACAGTACCCATTTAAAATCCATCAAACATTCTGAAGAGAAAGTCTCTTAGTAAAAAAGAAATAAATGAAGTGGAATGATCTGTGTCAGCAATATATTAGTTGAGTTGGGAGATGGGTGAAAGTACTTGCTGTATAAGTATAAGAACAGAGTTGGGATCACCAGCACACATGTAAGAGGCAGATGTGGATGCTCACACTTGCACAGTCAGCTCTGGTTCAGTGTTAAGGGCAGGAGACAGAAGGATCACAAGGGCAGCCAGACAAACCCCTAAACAGCTAGCTGCAGGTTCCCATGGATTCTGTCTGAAGGTTATAAGCAGAAGGTGATAGCACAGGGCTTTCCTGGCCTCTGCATGCTCACACATTGGTGTGTACAGCTGCAAATCACACACACACACTACATTTATTCATTCAAAATATAGTTAATGAGGGCTAGCTAAGTATTAATCAGTAAGATTTTAAAGATGAGTAAGACATGAGTTTGTCCTCTTAGATTTGAAAATCAATCCTATTCTTTGCCTAAATGTATGGTGTGATGTAATGAGTGTAATTTTAGGAAGTATGTGTGGGATGTGGGGAAGGGACAGACACTCATATATCTAAGGCTGATCTCTGTAGGGCGAGGTGAACACAAGAAATATAGCTCAGAGGATAAAAGGCTTTCTAAAAACAGAAGGGGAATGGTCTGCTGGCTGGATGTGGGACCGTAAAGTTCTGCATTGTGCAATGATCATTTTTAAAGCAAGGAATAACAAAGAATGTAACTATCACCAGTAAGCAGGGTAAGCATTTCATACAAAAGTAGAACTTAGCAGTTAGCCTGTTTAATCTTGTGGCCCATTCATTACCTTGTAGGAATAGCTAAGGCAGTGAAATATTTTTAGGCAAGAAATGTTCAGCAGGAGATTCACACAGCCAGTCAGATTTTTACAGAAGCAGCTTATGTGGAGTGGTAAGTCTGATTGCTGGAACAAGTTCCAGGTAAGTTTTCTCCTCAGACTTGGGTGTGAGGAGAGAAGAGATTGGCCAGAGCTGACCTTCCTAAGAGAACACTTTCCTTCAATGTAGTATCAAAGTCACTTACATACCATCCAGTGTCCACACTTAAGCTTCACACAGATGCCAGAGGCAAACTCATAACTACCCCCTTCATCATTTGTCTCATACGCCACTTTAGTAGTGGCTTTCTTCTTCAGCGGCCCACCTTTGGAATGCCTATGCAGTGTTTGTACTCAAGGGAAAGAACCTAGTCTCGTGGACTCCTAGTGGATTCAGATGTCAAATTTCAGTGCAGAGTTCTAGTCTCCTGCATAGAAACCTGTGGCCTCAACAGCAAGGGGAAAGCCAGGCTTCCCTTGCCATTCTAGTTCCACATGGTAGGAATTCATTATAACTAAATAAAAAGAAAAGCTTAAGTCTTCCCAAAGACTCACCCAGAATCCCCAGGGCAGTAGAAGCTGGCATCAGGACTACAAAGATGCACAGACACAGTCCATGCCCAGTGTTCCCCTTCATTATCAGACATAAACATTCATTCTTACACTCAGCTGATAAATGCAGACTTGCTATGGCCACCTCACCCTGGATGATTCTCCTGGAGAAGATGATGTATTAATTGAGTTTTAAAAAAGTAGGGGAGAGCTGAAATACAAATAAACATAATGACTACTCCAATTACAGCAAAAAAAAAGGGGGGGCTGGGAGTAGCTGCGGGGGTGTAAGCGTGTGACCAGAGAAGGGTTTACGATATAATTACAGCATGAAATGATCATTGTATTTGGAACATGGTCTGCATTTCACTGGTCCATATCTGGACATATCCAATTGATTCTCCAGTTATTTCTCCCCCACCGCAATGCTATCGGAGTTTTAAGTGACCACAAGGAAATTACTGCTGTTGGTGAGCTTTATTATGAAAGTTAAACTAATATAAAATGAGTGGGGGGAATGGCCTACAAAAGGCCTTTCTTCTGTGCACTCCTCCTCCACGGCTCGACAGAAGACAGAGTTCCTCTGGATCAAAGAATCAAAGAATCCTGGAGCAACCAAGGAAAAAGTTCCTTTTGTTTTTGTTCAAAATAGTTCTGGTAAAGCAGCCCCAGGCTGCAAATCTCCCAGTCATAAATAATTGCTATGGTGTGCAGGGAGATGCTCATGCCTGGGGCAGTCACTGAAGTCAGAGCAGAAGAAGGCCAGAGACTTGCAAAAGTGTGATGCTAAACTTGTCTCCAGATCCAAAAAGTTTGTTGTGGAGACCTTACGGAGAGAGGAGGGCTGGCCCAGGGAAAGGGGTAAGGGCTGTGAGCTCACACCACTGAGTTCATACTCCTTCCTCACAAATAACTATGTGGGATTATGAAAATCACTCAGCCTCCAACACTGAGGTCCACATACACAAAGGAAGAAGGAAGAATAGAACTGTGCTTGTATGGACATTCTGAAGTTTACTGATTTCCCATCATCTAATACAGTACCTAATAGAGGAGGTCTTTAACCCTTGGTACTGTGCTAGCCTAATTACCACTCAAACTGACTCCATAGTATTTCTTACAGAATTCTACTCACTCAATGCTCTTCAATTTGGGAAGGAAGGTATCAGACCCAGAATTTCCTCTTCTCTGTAATACTCAGGCTTTCTATCTAATGCTATCTTGCATAAGATAGTAACATGGATTAACAAAACATCCAGATAGAGTGTGTGTGTGTGTATGTGTGTGTGTGTGTGTGTGTGTGTGTGTGTGTGTGTGTGTGTGTGTGTTGTGCTGCAACTGAACTGAGGGTCTTGAAATGCTAGGCAAGTCTCTATCACCAAGTTGCACTCTAGCCCCAGAAAGACACCTCAGACTCTGACACACTCTGTTCTTACTCCACTTGTTTTATTAAATGTGACATGGTTTTCTTCCTTGAGACTTTTTCTTTGATCAAGTGGGTGAGAGCTAGCTTACAACTTTAGCCATTAGAACTATTTATAACAATGACAACAATTCAATTTATTAGAAGAAAAAAGTTTAATGAAAATAAATAAAATAAGACAGAAAGCAATTTCAATAAGAATTTTGTTTTAAACAGTTACTCTGACTCTGTATTTGCTTTTTATTTCATTGAACATAGAATTAAAGTCAGAGCATCTTCACATAAAAACTGTACTAGCAAGAAGACTAAATACATTTAAGATTACATGTCCTTTTTTGGAAAAGTAGCTTCAATATTTACATCAGCCCACCTCTTGCCCATTAAATACTTCTACATTTCTAAAGTACCATGTGCTAAGGAATATATATTTATCTTTGAGTGATATTTTCTGTAACTTGATATATCACATAGACTCTCTTTCTACAGCACAGAATATTTCCATGAACAGATCCCCACACCATAAAATAAATGCCCAAGATTTTGCATCTAAAAACAAAACAAAATGGAAAAATTCAAACCTGTTTCTTCCAGGCACTTAGAAATAATCTGGGGTGGGGTGGGGAGCACATTCGTAGTTCTTACTGTAGTTATGAAACATAAAACAAAGGAGGAGTTTGCTTTCCTCTCCTATTTGAGATTCAATCAAATAATTCAGCCAATGTCTATATTAGGTCTGTGTGTTCCTTGTCTCCCCCAACAGTGTTGGTAGTTGCTAGCTCTCATTATCACTTTGTGTATTGAAAGCAATCTAAACAGTGCGCCTCCCAAGTCACACTTTCACATTACTATAAGATGCATGCCTTGTTCTTAGGAACAAAACCCTGCATCAAAGGTTTACTTTACAAAGCAAGGGATTTTTGATGATTACATTAACATTTCTCCTGTCCCTGGGAAACATTTCACAACGCTATGGATTGTGACAGAGGGCTTAGCTGTTCTCCAAAACTCCTCATTCTCCTTCCCTACTGTGGAGTTACCACTGAGAAGTGCCTGGCCTGCCAGAGACTTGCATTTCTTAATCCTTTCCTTTCATCTGCATGTGGGCATGTAACTGACTTGCCCTGGTAGAAATGGAGAAGGAAAAATACATGTCCCTTCTTTTAGGGTAGTTATGAAGTCGGTGAGCTTTCCTACCCACATGAAATTGTTTCCGCTGTTAGATACTGTTCTACTTAACTTCTCTGTTGCTGTGATAAACACTAACCAAAAGGAGCTTTGGGAAGGAAAGGCTCTGTTTGGCTTGTATGTCTGGATCACAGTATTGAGGAAAATCAGAGCAGAAACTCAAAACAGGAGCTAGAAGAAAAAATCATGGAGGGATGTGCTTACAGGATACCTTCCCTTCCTTGGCTTGTTCAGTTACCTTTCTTATACAGTCTAGGCTAACCTGCCCTGAGATGGGACCACCCACAGTGATCTGGGCCCTCCCACATCAATCAGCAACAGTGAAGATCTCCTACAGACAAGCCCAATGGCCAACATGATGGAGAAAAAGCCTCAGCTGACATTTTCTCTTCCCAGTGGTGTCTAGATTTGAGTCAAGATGACAAAAATTAACCAAGATCAATCTCAAAGGCAGCAATGACCCCTTCCCCCAGTAGTTTGGATATCACATTGAAAAGCACCCTCTACACTTGCTCCATGGAAAGCATCCACATTAGTGTGCTACTTCTATATTTTGATTATTGACTGAAGTTTGGGGGTTTGTATTTTACAGTGGTTAGTGTTATCATAACTAATACATAGTGGGCACTCTAAGTAAATTAAGTACAGAATATGTCAACTATAGAAGTCAGCAGACAGAGTACAAGGACAGCTAACAAAACAAGAAATAATAAGGTCAAAGAAGCTAGCTGGGGCCCCAGATGAAGAGGATTGTGTTTGTTTATTTTGTTGTTTTTGCTTAAGGGGTGTATTTTTGAAACAGCATCTTGATATGTATCACAGTTTGCTCCAAATGCACTATACAGTCCATACTAACCTCAAAATCATGGCCATCCTCTTGCTTTGGCCTCCAGGTATGCTTCAAATATAGACACTAGCCACAGTTGCTGCTTAGAGTACCCAGGGCAACTACTCCTGGAGAAATATGTATTAACTGTTGCTTTGAAAGGGTCCTTTTATCTCACTAGATACTGTGTATACTACCATTCTGCTTACATGACTATTCTGAATAGCCAAATTATAGCATAAATGAGTACATTAATGTTATACCCTTTGGGGGGTATGTGTGTGCTTGTGTGTGTGTCCACGTGTGTATGCTTATGTATGCTCATGCATATGGAGCAAGAGGTTGATATGAAGTATCATATCCAGTTGTTCTATGTTATACATTTTGAGACAGAGTCTCTCTCTGAGCTCAGAGGTCACCAATTTGGCTGGCCAGTAAGCTCTCAGGATCCTCCAGCATCTACTTCCTGGTGTTAGGATTATAAGTACACAATACAGTGACCAGGCTTTTACACAAAAGCTGGAGATATAAACTCAGGCCCTTATGCTTGCTTGGGAAGAATTTTACTGACTAAACTATCTCTCCAGCCCTGTTACACCACATTCTTTGTGAGAATACACCTAACTCACTTGATGAAGACTTGAAAAGAATTCCACAAATGGCTTCGTAGATGGTCTTTCTGTGGATATTTATTAGATTTATCATAGATTAGTGATCCTTTCTACTATTCTGGAACTACTTGAATTTGTTGAAAATACGTACCTATGAGCTAAGATCTTTGACAAAAAGGAAGTGGAAATGAAGAGTAAGGATGGGAAAATTAGAGAGAGAGAGATAAGGAGCCCCGGAGGGAGACATACACAGTAGCTGAAAGGATGTTTCCTGGATGTGAGTGTCCAGATTACTAGCTGAGAGACTGGGGTTGTTGGGTTATTTACAGGATCACTGTGCTTATTTTGTGATCCATAAACACACTGCTAGTCATCCTGTGAGCCTGAAGTAAATGAGCCTCGGACTGTATTCATGAAATATCCACCTCATAACCTTTCCCCAGAGTAAAGATCCATGCCACCATGTCGCCTGAAAAAGTAAAATGTGTTATACTGGATGATTAGAAGTCCAAGATCAAGCAGATGCCTTTTGTGGAACAGAAAAAAAGAAGGGGTCATTAAAAGACAAAAGAAACCCACCGCTCTTAATAGTAAGTTAAGACACTTGATCTCACTAACCTGATTGCAGGAGAAGGCCAGTTCAGGCACCCTCTCCACGATTGCTAGGAGTCTTAGCTGCGGTCATCCTTGTGGATTCCTGCAAGAGCCCTGGCACCAGGTTTCTCCTAACCCCACATGGCTCCCTCTATCAAGATATTTCTTTCATTGCTTTCCCTCTCTGCTACTTAAGTCCCTCGTGTTCCCATCCCCCAACCCCTTTCCTCTACCTGCCCCACCCCCCAGTTTACCCAGGGGATCACATCAATTTCCTCTTACCATGTGTCCCTCTTAGGGTCCTCCTTGTTACCTAGTTTCTCTAGGGCTGAGGGCTATGGACTGGAGCCTGGTTATCTGAATGGGAGGAGAGGAGGGCGGAGAAACTGGTTGGTATGTAAAATAAATTAAAAAAAATTAATAAACAAAAGAAAAGAAATGGTTAAAAAAAAGAAGTTTGGTTTAAATATGGTATTTTTAGCAAAATTATACACAGCATCTCTCCATTAATAAATAACATAAAGTAATTTCCCTATCATTGTGTCCCCTGCATTATGTTCATCTGACCTATCAGATAGATGTAAGCTACTCAAGGCAATCACTGAATTACTCTTCCTCGATTCTCTCTGCAAGTGTCTCCAGATTGGAGCAAGCCAGGTAAGCAAGATGATCCTTTAATGCACTTGACTTAATCTCATTCCTCAGTGGTTAACTCTTCTTCATAAGGCAGTAGAATATTTTAGTAATAAAATACTTACTTGGGGTATACATACACAAACAGTTAACAGGGACACACGACAAAGTGCATAGCTTGCTACCTTATGGAAAACATAGTTTGGAGAAACGGAGGAGACTATTAAGGTAGCACATTGTCTGTGCTCTTGCCGTGCTAGTGGTAGAGCTGCAGAGAAAGTAAAATGGATGCCCTGGGAAGTCAGTTCATGCTTCCATTAGTAATTGTACACAGGGTGCCTACTATATGCCAGAGAATGCGCTGGGCAGCAACATCACCAAAGAAGTGACGAGGTTGTTAAAAATACAATAAAATGACAATAAATCCATGGCCATTGTTTGCAACAGGGAATTTCCTCCCCTTTCCTAAAAAAAAAAAAAAAAATACTCTAATCCCTTACCTTCTGTTTACAATATCCCTGGAGAACATAATGATTCATGTATAACTGATAAATATGGTCTACATGGTTGTCACCCTTATTGATATAATGAGCATGGGATTATCAACTGTAAAAAAATATAATTCAAATGATACTTGTGTTATTCAGGATTGTCATATGCATACTCTTTTCAAATATATGTGCCAGAATCCCAACAGAATAAGTGAACATCTATATAAGTTGTCATAAGTGACAAAAATAATTTCTCACGATATTCTAACAACTACCCTAACAAATATCTGGGAAATGCTAGATGCATATAAATAACAGATATCGTCAGATCAAGACTGTAAGATGTGTGTAAAGTGCTAGTAAGCCCTGAGTTTAATAATGCAGGGGAGAGCTCATGATCGGTAAATTATAAACATAAGGTACCCATATGATGTGGAATAACATGAGGCACAAAGGAAGTATCTGACACATGTTTAGATTCTCTTTTCTATTTTTTCCACCTTTAAGAGCATTCACATGGTGCGGTTACCCACGTGACCTTCTGTCTTG
Source organism: Onychomys torridus (assembly GCF_903995425.1). Lineage (NCBI taxonomy): Eukaryota > Metazoa > Chordata > Mammalia > Rodentia > Cricetidae > Onychomys > Onychomys torridus. Next base: position 91,576,382 of record NC_050451.1, on the reverse strand, counting down.
CAGACATCTGGTTGAATACATCATGATGTTGTAATGCATGTTGTGTCTCTCAAAGCAATGTTTCTCCCAGCGTCAAACCCTGTTTAAACAAAGATGACCTTCTCTCTCCATATTAAAATTAAGAGCCAAAGCGAGAGTTCGAGGTATTATAAATGGTTATTATCATTGCCAATGTCTGTCTGTAAGAAAGAAACTTCTTTAAGGATTGAGCCATGAGATAGATAATTGCTAAATGAGATCCATTTCTCCAGAGAATATACAATGAGAAAACATGTGGTTGGTTTGATTACCTTGGAAGGCAAAGAAGCTACAGGCAGTCAACTCGCCAAGGTCTGTTCCACTCACTCCAGACACCCAAAAGACTCTTGCCTTTCTCAGCTTATAAACTTGCCAGAAGTAGTTCCTGCTGTGAAGATGATCAGATAGGAAATTGAAATGTGACTTCCTGTCCTCCACGATTCTTTATTAAGTGTAAGAGCAACTGCCAATAAGCTCTCCATGACCCCAAGGATTTCTCTTTAGGATCCTGTTTTATTTGGATTTCTGCATCAATAACTAAATGATAATCATGATAATCTATATAAAGTAATTAAGAATTAATCCATTGAATTTAAAGGCATGCATTAGTTTTTTTAAAAAAATAAAAACAACTCATGTTTCAAAAGTGTAAGCATAAAATAGCACTATATCCCAGTGGATTATGTGTGGGAAAATAGAAAACAATATAGTGTATGATGGAAATAGAGCAGTATGGAAAATGCTTGAGCTTATTTTGTCTTTATTAAACTCCCAAGTAAAAACTCTAGTAGTCTGGCAACATAGTCTTGAAGAAAGAAAAAATGGAAGCCAGCCAGCTAGGAACTGATTAACTATTCAGCAGAGAATTTTCGGTGGCTCTGTCAAAAAGCCCTGTCAGTGCATTTAACTCCCAGGACAAAAGGTTGTTGAAATCACACAAAGGATTTTCCCAATTCAAATGCTACAGCTGTAATGATATTCACAGAAAAGTATGCCAGATCTTCAAAGCATAACAAAGGCCCTGTCTATGCATTTTGAGGCTTTAGCTTGCAAGCTGGGCAAGAAACTGATATAAAACAAGCATAAAGAAATCACTTTAGGAATGGGGACTACTATTTCTTACTTTACATACTTATTTCAAGGCACACATTCAGGAAGAGGGCAAATGCTAGGTCAGACATAAGAGATGCAAGTCGGTTATTTCACTGTAAGAATAGCACCATTTGTGTGATGTCTAAAAGCCTCACTGTGAACAGTGGGCAAACTTTTTGTGTCAGAATGTTTATAAAGAGAGATTGGCAGTTTAGAAGAACATCTGAAAACTTGCATTCATTCAGTGTTGCCAGATATTCAAATTTGCATAAAGCCAAAGAATATGACTCCCTATATTTAATGATTCCTGGATGAAACTTTTTTCCTTTCCTGGGCCAATGAGTACAATGGCTTCAGTCAGTATAACTCAGCAACAGAAGTGGGGGAGGGGAGGTAACAGGCCAGTTCTCATTCATGAATGTGAAGTCTGTAATCATCTTCCTGCTCACATTCTGTGCACTGCCTACATTGAGACTATCTAAAACTTGGCAATGTTTAAAAGAAATGTTTCCAGGCCATATTCTACAGAGCCACAATTCCATGGTACCTGGTAGAAGAGAGGTAAAGAGGGAAGCCACAAGCTGACTCAGTCTGGCCTCTGCTGGATGAGACACATCTATAGGCCAAATTCTTAGGTTCTGCGTAATATAAGCCACTAACAGAAGAAGAAAGAAAATGGAGTCATTCCATTAACTTTTCTTTTCTTTTCTTTTTTTTTTTTTTTTTTTTTGGTTTTTGGAGACAGGGTTTCTCTGTGTAGCTTTGCATCTTTCCTGGAACTCACTTGGTAGCCCAGGCTGTCCTGGAACCTCACAGAGATCCACCTGGCTCTGCCTCCTGAGTGCTGGGATTAAAGGCATGTGCCACCACTGCCTGGCCCATTAACTTTTCTTAAGGAATAAATCAAACTTGGGGAAGCTACTTTCTCAAAGTCCCAAAGACAGGTGCAGACAGCCAAAGCCTAGACTTGGGTCCTTGGTTTAAGCTCTTTCCAATTAGTCTCCCATCTGACACAGAGGCCGCCTCTGTGTAAGACATACATGCCTTACAAAAATCACCACCAGTATGATGTGCAGGAGGTCAGCTGATCCAAACTGCCAATCAACAGACATCCTCTCAGTGGTGTCCCCAACAAATGCTGACTCATCTTCCACTGGGTATCCAGGAGGGTCACACCCCATGCAAGATCATATTCCTCAGAACTAACATGGGTATCTCTAATCTAAAGGCAGTACCAGGTGCTGGAAACAGCTCTACTACTTGAAACCTGTCTCTTTTCTGCCCAAAATAATAAACAATGTAAAGTCATCATAAAATTTGACTCTTTGGTTTTTCTTTTTATTTCTGCAAGGCCTTTTATATTTCTAAATATCTCTATTGAGAATACTTACAGTTATTAGTTATAGAAAACTTGACAAATAATTGCATTTAGGGGATATTTAGGGGATAAACAGTGTCAACATGTGGTTCATTGACTCAATGATATGCTTTTAAAGTATCCTTGGCCTCTTTGCTCTGCCATTTTCAGGGTGTCATCAATATTTATTTTCATCTAGTTCTATATCCTATTTGAAAGACAACAAACTTATGAAATAGGAGAGGCCAAAAAGAAAGAAGTCTTTTTAAGTAAATAGATATATATTCTGCAAGGAAAGGGTGTTCTATCTTGTGTACAATTAAACACTGAATTCCCTTGGTAGATCTGGTTCTCTGAGAGAAATAAAATAATCTAGATAAACTGCTCAATTATAAATGATAAGTGATAAATAACTCAGCTCACTTCTGTCTGATTTGAAGATCCCAGTTAAAAATACAACGTTCAGTGGTGATTTTCCTGTAGGGAAACAAGGCAGTTAGTGGGCCAGAAGCCTGTAATCCAAGCAGTGAGGATAAATGAATCAAACAGCAGTAGTTTTGAAGTTACACAGACCTCAATTCATATCTAGGCTCCTCTATATATGAGCTGTGTGAACCTTCATGATTTATTCAACATTTGTTAATGTCTGTTTTTCATCAATAAAATGGGGATTTTCATAAAGAAGAGAAACTATGTAAAAGATTGAATAAAAATAGGTTTAGAAAGCAAGAAAGGAGGAAGAAAAAGCAAATGGATGTTTCTATTATGAAGTTGATATTCTGACTTGTATACAGTCTATGAGATTGGTTAGAGTAAATTCATTAAAACGCCGTCTGATATTGAATATATTCTGGACTACTGTCAATCGAATTTCCCAAGATTCTCTGCTCAAGCAACCATGGGCATTTCAACTTGTAGCTGAAATTTCTGGATAATACATATAATAATTATATATTTAATGTTTAAAAGCACTTTAATAAGTGCTTCCTTCACTTGTTTCTGGGTACAAAGAACGACAACAGCCAACTCCTTGGTTTCTAGCAAATATGCTTTGAGATAGACAGTATCATCATCTACAAGAAGCATGGAGATAATAAAAATAAAATCAAGACACACCCAGGCTACAACACTGTAAAGTCAGATGAAAATTCTTCCAGAATTCCCTCTTCAATAAATTTTATTTTCTCTTCTTGAGGCAAATGCAGGCCAAGAGGCTACCTTCCTGCATTCAATGGCTGACCATAGTCACAGAGAAACAGAGTGAGAAAGTTCTTGTATGGGATCAAGGTGACTAAAGCATATAAGGATTGTTACTAAGTGTAACAGAGCAAAAAAATAGTTTTTACTTGTGCTAAAGGAGTTTAACAGATGTCATTCACAGAAAATGGCAATACATATCCACTCTACAATTAAAAGGAAATTTAAAAGATGCTATACAAATTCACAAAGGAAATTGGGAAGTTTGAGGTAATTAACGATACTTTACTTGTATATATTAGAACCCATTGTTTTACAGTTTTGAAACAAATACCATGTCTGCTTTTGGCATATTTAATCAAAATACTCAAATATTGGAACAGAGCTAAAGCCAGATGCGTCTATGACTTGGAAAATTGCCTCTTGGTTATGTATGTTCACTGTCTACCCTCTTCTGATTCCTTTACTCATTTGATTTATTTCTACTCACTTCATGGTGCTAGGCCAAGTTAGCTAGGTGATTTTTTTTTTTTTTTTTCAATTTCACTCAAAAACTCAAGGGTTTGCCTCGAATCTCTTCTTGTTTTCACTTTTGAGACATGCTACTTTAATGAAGCAGGGGCTCTGGGAGACATGGCTAGTCCAAACTGTATGACAGTTTGATCAGATCTAAACTACAGGAGGAAGTATGAAAGGTGGACAAATGAAGAGACTGGGTGAACAATTTGGGGTGAGTACTTTGGGGACGCCACCTGCTAAACACTGAAACTTATGGAAATGTTGCTCGTGTAGAGAAGGAGGAAGGGTAACTGTGGCAAAGAATTAAGAAATGTAGATGAGCCCACTGGATGGAGATGGTTAACACAGGGAATACAGTCGAGTTCCAAACTGAGGACAACTGTCTTGTTAGCACTTAATTAGGATAATAGGTCTATCCCTGGTACCCTATCAGGCCTCTTTCTTACTTTTAAATTGTAAGAGTTGGGTTATTAGGCATGGTCTCTTTAATTACCTTTATAGTCACTTGTCCAATAAAACTGATAACAGTCATAGTGTCCTTCAGACTCAAAACATTAACTCTAGCGGCAGAGTGATTGAGTAAGAGGGAGAAGACCTCATTCACCTCTAATAGGGATTTTCCACTGGCCTTCTCATCAGCCCTGCAGCCTGCTTATTGCTGTGAGCCTTGAAGATTGGTAACAATTACATGAACAGGAGGAAGGCAGACTTTACTTTTTGCCTCTTGTGCCTATTAGAAAGCCCCGTCTCACCCAGTCCATGCTTAATCCTCTCTAGATCCTTCTGGGAAAAGAGTTTGTCTACAGCTGGATTCCCTTTCCAACAGGCATTCTTCTCCATACAGGTGGCTTCAATCAAAGTCATTAATTCGTTTGGCAATCAGCATTATGGAGCATTGGTAACTGCCACTTAATTCTAGAACATGAAGACCACAAAAGATCTTACTGAATAATCTAATTTAAATTTTAGTTCAAGGCAAATGCAGTCATTTCTGATCACATACTATGGAAGGTGATTAATGTTCAACAAGGAAGGGATTCTATGTATCTACTTCAGCATTAGCGTCTGGGGTTTAATTTCAACTGAATCATTAGTCAATTACAAATAATCTAACCACCAAGCTTCCTATAGGGAGTTCTGGGAAATTAAGTGAATACATATCCCTGGCCTCAGGAAACCTACCATAGGATGACAGACAGGGTAAACACAGAAAGTTAGGCATGACTAGTTGCAAAGCGAATCTGTTACTCTCTGTTCTGAGCTTCTGATGTAGCTCATCCTGTCCAGAGGCCAGCTGCTATTGATTGACATTTCTATTGGCTTATCTCTCAGGCTGTCACTCAGGACATTTCCTGCCCCACCCTGTAGCATCCTGGCCCAGGGGAGTTGTTGAGACAAATAAATTAATTAATTAAAGGTGCTTCAGGCAGGAAAAGCTTCAGTCAAGATCAGAAAGTAGCTGAGATAGCAAATGTTTTCAATATCATCTTATTCCAAAGAAATGAATGAAACTCACAATAAGGTTTTGGTTAACTTCAATCTTTTTTCACTTACCACTGTCCAAATTGATACAAAGACTCCAGAAAGTGTTTTCTTTCTAATGTTCTGGCCAGTTTTATGTATCTTTTATAAACTCTATGTATCTTCCCCACTGCTCTAAATAAGAACAAGACACTACAGCATAGAAATAAAGTCATCACCCCTGTGTATCAAATTTAATTGTTGATGGACACATTCACTGGGTTTAGTCACCTATGTGTAAATGATAGCACATTCACCAACTGAGCTCTTTTCTATGATTCTATAATTTTTGGAGACTATTGTTTTCTTGGATAAGATAAATGCTTTGTGTCCAACCACCATAATGGAAAATACTGAAAGTCTTTGCTTAGTTGGGAACCTAAAATTTGAGTTCAAACGTATTAGAACATCATTAAAAGTAAATATATTAGCCATTTCTATGTTAATTCACTATAAAGTATGTCAGGAGAATGGTATTTCAGATACTTCAGTATCCTGTGTGATGTATGCAGTGGCTTTCTTTGTCCATTAAACCTCATTCTGTTGTAAATAATGTAGATAGTGTCTTGAAACACAAAGGATGCTCAGAGGTCTTCTTAGCTCTCAAGTATATTAGTACATCTGGATATAATAAATGACCTACATTTTCAAATTTTAGATCCTAGTTTGATCTTATAATCTCATAGTAGATTAAAACTTGGGGTAAGGGTTACTAAGACCAGCATGCATTCTTAAGACATCTCTAAGAGTCAGGGTCCCTAGAGTGGAGATGAAGAGACCTTGATAATGGGAATAATTACCGAGCCATGAGCAGGACTAAGGGAGTGGGTGAGGCACTGATTAGCAGCCAAAGGAAGTCATTACTATTACTGTAGTTAAAGAAGAAAGGAAGGAAACAGCGTTATCAGAATACAATGAACACTGAGGATACTGATGAGAGCCGTTCAGGCCAGGGTTATGCTTTAGCTACTACTGAAGTACCAAAGCAGGGCGGAGTGGAGCTGAACCCTTGACTGTATCTTCTCCTACCCTTTGATTTCTTGCCAGGGTCTCTCATTGGTTAAATTAAATCAGGAGCCCATTTCAGGTCTGAATCTGCCTCCTGGGCCCAAAACAAGAAAAAGTATACAACAGACAGGGAAGACAGACAGAAGAGCCCAACAAAACCCCAGAGAAGGTAGACGCTGTTGATGTTCCCAGAAATCACCTAGTAAATTATCAAGAGAATTTTATTTTTCCTTTAATTCTCTCCAAGTCTTTGTGTTGCTATTCCAAATTGTTCTGCTCTGTGCTGTCTGGGAGAAAACAGCCATCCTCTGGGGACAGAAATGACTCAAAGGGTTTGCTCAGGACAAACAGGAACAGACAGTCAGCAAATATGGAATGGAGCTCAGAATCCTCAAGAGCAGACCCAGATGGAGGTGTAACTTAGTGACCTATTGAAACCAAAGCAACAACTTTGTGCATTTTTCTTGCTCCTGAATACCAAATGGATTGAGCTTTCTGCATTTAAAATAACATGCACCAAAAGCAAATTCAACATGTCTCTCTGCCTAGACCATTCCACCCTCAAACTTATATACCCACCACCAGCCAAAATTATATTTTTCTTTCTGTCTTCCTTATTTCTACTGTGGGTATTGCAATGCTAACATCTCAGAGATTTATTGTTAAAACACTGTCTTTTGTGTTGTTTTTATTTTATTATTATTATTTTTTTCTGAGACAAGATTTCACTATGTAGTCTAGGTTAGTCTTAAAATGAAGAGTATCCTGCCTAAGTCTCCTAAGTGTTGCATGCCTATGCCACATGGCCAGCTCTTACCACACCATTGATTCTATCCATACCTGGAGGCTGGTAATTTCCAGAGCCAGTTTTTCCTGATTCCCCACCAATATCTATCATGAATCACTAGGCTTCGCTTACCCCGCTGAAGACTTTCCATTCTTCTTTCTATAACATTGCCTGTGCGATTTCTGGGTCTCATGCACTGTTTCTCTAACACTTACTTTGGGGTTGAGAGCATCATCTTCACCCAATTTCTGGAATAGTCTTTGTTTCTAGCATCCTGATGGCAAGAATGACCCTGCTTGTTGATTCTTAAATCCTGGGCTGGCTAAGAAACTGACATAGGCCTTTATTGAAGTTTACTCTTCTATAGGTCCCACAAATATACATTCTAATTTAAAGTAAGCTTAAGAGAAAGTTTTATGAATATCTTTTTTTCTGGTATTATTGTGTCAAGAGAACAGTCTACACAGTTGCCATTTAAGTGAAACTTACTTTGCTTAAAGAGTTGTTTTTCAAACTTCCCTCTGAATATATATGGGGACCTCAGGCATTTCACTGGGGCAGGAGCTTTTGATTTAGCTTGACTGTTGCCATCACCCATTAATTAAAAAAAAAAAATCTGAGTCTTACATAACCCCCTAGGTCCTAATTGCTGGTATGGTTTATATTCTAGACAAACAGATTTTTTAAAGTTCCTTTCATGCCTCCAGCAGCTTCTAATGTGCACTCAGGGATAATAATTACTATTCCTTTAAGAAGAATCTCCACCCTTCTGCAGTGGGCATGGAAAACTGTAAGAATATAAGAATTCATGGTGGTCTGGCCACTAACTTGCATAGTCCCGGGATGTGATGGATGTTTTCCTGTGGTCCATGTCCTTCCAGATCCCTCTCTAAAAATGTCCCTGAGGTTTGAAAGTCCCTAAAGTAAGGAACATTCTTCATAGATTTTTACCTACACTAGTAAATAATACCAAGGCAAAAAAACAATCCCAAGAAAGGCGAATTCTTTCAAAGTAGTGCTAGTTTATTATTTTCTTACCTGTGTATACACTTACTCCTTTACTCCTTCCAAGGAATCTTCTTAGGTCTTTGGGAGTAGAATTGTATTCTTCTGTCTCACTATTGTAAACTTTTACTTATAATATCAGTATGACCTGTGTTGCAAATATTCATGGAAGTTCTATAAAACTACTATGGAGTTAGAGACTCTGCATTTTACATCCATAATATGACATGTGCATTCTTATCAAGTTTGTGTATAATACAATGCAAAATATGAACCATAGAACACAGAAAATATTCATTATTGGCATATAAAAACAAGATAGGAATGAACGTAGTAAAAACAGCAGCAGAGTCACGTGCACATTAAGTAGTTAAGAAATAAATACTGCAGCAAATAAGGCACATTACTGGAAAACATCCTGGCGTTTGCCTGTAGAAGTGAGTGTCTAAGGGTCATTGTGTAGGTTTTCTGCATGGGAAAGAAAGTTGCCTTAACAGATGTGGAGTGTACTGGCTCACAACACAGCCAATGATCGAAGAGCTGGTAGACACATGAGGTATGTGGGGTGATTTTTGTATATTTCTATGCTGCTAGAGCCAGCTGGGTGTAGTCGGCCATGTTTACCTAGTGTTTTTAAGGATGAAATTTCATGTAAACAAATGTGTACTTTACATCAGGCTCAAATTGTTTATCGACTGTGCTGGAACACACTCATATTTTCAAAGTCAGTGTCGTAGCAGAACTGATTTACCATGCTGTGTGTGTGGTATGAAATATTCTTGATCCATATTTTAGAACACCAAATTGTCATCAAAAATACACTCTTGTTTTTAATGTTTCCAAGAGGGGTAAAGTAAACACATAGCACAAGGTTGTAAGCCAAAAGCAGGGGCTGCTATCTCCTCTTAGAATATAATTAACATGGGCAAATCACTTAGGCTCACTCCATTTACCTTTTACATTCTCTAAATGAGGATGAATGTGTTCTCCTCATGAGACCAGAACAGTGCAAAAAACAGATGGTATTCCACAGACCACCGAGACAAAGTCTATAATTAGCTTTAAGGAATGAATCTCTACAAAGTGCATAACAAACTTGTGTTGCTTACGTATCAAAGACTGAGCTATGTAAATATATCTGTTTGTAAGATCCTAAAAATCATAATTTCAAGTGAAAGTCAACATGTCTATGTAAAATACGCAGGCCCAGGGTGCATTGTGTAAACACCAACTGCTCCTAGTGAATGTGTTCATGGCCAGCAATGGCCAGCTGTTCATGCAGTGTAATCCCCAGCTTGCCCCATGGCCCTAATGGAAGAAATAAGAGAGAAAATGGCATTGCATGTTGCTGGCAATATGTTTATGTAATAGCCTGTTTCTGGCAATATGTTCATGAAACAGCTTCTGCTGTCTTTAGTTTCTGTTACTTTTAGCTTCATTTTTAAAGGATATTAAAAGCTAAAATGCTTGACAGAAAAGCAGACATAACAAAGATGTTTTAAGGGGGATACATTTGAGGAGACACCTAAAATCCAATAGTGAACACATCTACCATTAGGAACACTAGTAAGCAAATGAAAACCTCAGGTCAAGTATTTTTACCTGCTTTGAAATGAAACCTGGCTCACTCTCTCCAAATTCACTTTCCTCTGAGTCCTTGGGCACAAGACAGATTTCCTCCTGGTGCCCCACGTGGCAGGAACTGGGCATCAGAGAGGCGGTTCCACCCCCACCTGGCTGGTACTCCCTCTACTTTATGTGTGCCTCCCTGCTCCTTTCAGAGTAATGAAACTGAGAGATAACAGCCTTTTCCACACATCACCCCTATTTCTACTCAGCCTCCTAACACTAATTCACTTTAAATTCAAATTTCCTCCTCTGCCAGGCACAGTGGCACAGGCTTTTAAGCCTGGGAGGCAGAGGTAGGTGATTCTCTGTAAATTCAAGGCTACATAGTGAGAGCCTGCCTCAACACAAACAAACAAATGGTCTCCTGTTGTGCAAGAAACTTTGTACACGTAGGTAGAGACAGTCCATTTACCCCACTGTCTCAGAACCCCAACTGGGTCTAGATTTTACAATACCTCAACTGAATGTCTAACCCCAGTTATCAAATCCCCGAATGGACCATTCTGTGAGCCCTTTCTCCTTGGTTTATGGCCACTCCCCCCACTTCAACTCTCACAGTGTTCGAATCCCTTTCGGTTGGCCTCTCATTCATCTGTATCAAACTTTCCTCTGCCTCTCTCTTAAAAGGAAACTTGTGACTACATTAAAGCTGCCCAAGTAATTCAGGAGAAGGCCCCTATATTAAGATTCAGCAATGGCTTTGTTTCTACCTGAACTACCATCCAAAGGCTCCTGGGATACAAGGCATGTTTTAGGGACCATTTCAACTGACCACAAACTTTTTTATTCCAAATTCTGACCACTGCCTTCTATCCATTACAATCTAAGATTACATTACCAACATCAAAGCATTCTGTTTTCTCATTCTCCATCGTCTCTGTCCTGAGCCCTTCATACTACTTCAGAATACACCAGACTTTTCTTTCTTATAATTACCAGGACCCTTCCTTATTTATTTTCTCCTCTTTACCCACCTCAAAACTCCAGTTTTAGGTACAAACCATTTCATTTTACCTCCTAGACAAAAACCATGCAACATAGCAAGTTCATGTATCAAGTATTACTATCCTAAGTTCAACTGAAATCAAAATATTGTACAAGATTTTTCTATGAATCGTCAATTCCTTTTTTGAAATGCCTCCTGATTTGGAGATATAGTTCATTGGCAGAGTGTTTGTCTATCATGTGTCTGGTCTTGATGCCCAGCACTACAAAAACAAACAAAATACCTCGAATACACCCTGGAATATACTTGTGTCTGTACTAGAGTTCCTTCTTTCTCATCTATGTCCTGCAATCCTACAGTAAGTAGCAGGGCCCACCCCTGGAGAGGTTAGAGACTTTTCAGAAAATCTCCATCTATTGATTGTATTCTCACAGCTCCGGCTGATCCTGAGTGTCCTTTTCACCTTATCTAAAAACATAGTCTCCTTTCTTCATCCCCCTTCGCTGTCTCCCACTTCACATAACTATACCTCACTCTCACTTAGAATCCAAGATCTTTAAAACACACTATGTATTCCTTGCCTCTACTTTATAATTCACGTTCACTTCTCACTTACTCAGAATCTGATTTCCACTCCCACCACTGCCCTGTCAAGTCCACCAAGTTGTCTCACATTTTAAAATCTAATTGAAGTTCTTTCTGCGTCAGTGTGTTTATGACATGTGATGCTGCTGGCCGGCTTGTTCTGAAATCCTCTCTCATTCCATGGCATCACACTTCCTTCCTGGCTGTGACCACTCTGAGAATTCCCCATGGTTTTCCCTCTTTCTTTCCTTAAACGTGCCTGCTGCCCCGGCTTTGGAGTCCACTGTGTTAGTCACTTTTCTTGTTGCTGTAACCAAAAATACAGAAGCAGCTTAAGGCAGAAGGGTTTGTTACAGCTCACAGTTCGAGGTCATGTCCACCGTGGCTGGGAAAACATGACAGTCAGAGTATGAGGCTCGAGACAACTGGCCATGCTGCACCTCGACAGGAAGCTAACAGACTGATTGCGGATGCCTCTTTCTTTCTTCCTTCCTTCCTTCCTTCCTTCCTTCCTTCCTTCCTTCCTTCCTTCCTTCCTTCCTTCCCATTTCTATCAACCTCTGTAGAACTGCTTTCACAGTCTTGACCAGAGGTGTGTTTCCTGAGTGATTTCAAAGTCAGTCAAGTTGGCACATAGATTAGCCATCGTGTGTGCCTTCATCTTTTTGGTTTGGGAGACCTTATCCAGTTGATTCGATGACTCTCCAATCCAAACTTCCTTGTTTCATCTTTGCTCTTCTACAGTCTGCATAGAAATATGCCACTGTCTTCTAAACAATTCCATGCAGAACTTTCACAAGCCTTTTTAATTCATCTTGTTCCCAGCCCATTTTTTTCCCTCCTCTTTGTGTATACATGGCTTCACATGTACCGTGTGCCAGGCACCCACAGATCTGATCCTGCTTCCTCGTTTTCTGTTGCAGTGACTGTTAGAACTAACAGCTCACCCCAGTCTCCAATGCAGAATCCAGGCCTCTAGTGATCTTTTCACACTGATCCATACACTAAGAGAGAGGTGTTGTGTGTTGACTTCACATCTCAGATCATTTCATCTCCTTCCAGTTACCATGTGAATAAAAATGTTCCATCATTTTCACTTTCCAGTATAAAATTTTTCTTTGCTACCCCTACAAATAAACAACAGTTCAGTCAGAATGAGCCTCCTAAAGACTGATAAAGTCACCAAACGCTTCACAGCCTCCATACTCATGCTGATTATTTAGTCTGGAATATTCTCTGCCCTCTTCTTCACCAAGCTGCTTCTTTTACCTATCAAGGCTCCATATAGAGCTCTTCTTCTCCATAAAATAACCCCTAACATAAACACACTCCCATCCATCCCTTCCTAGATCCCAGGCAGAACCACATATAAATTTATCTTTGCTCTAATCACAGAGATGATTCTTTAAAACTTAAATATTAAACATGTATTTATTTGAGAAAAAGAAAAAGAAAAATGACCCCAAAGCCTGTAAATAGAAATTATCCCCATCATCTGAGTCACAGAGGTTGCATGTGGCAAGATGTATGTACTGCATTGAACTTTGCCAAATAATTTTGGAAGCCCAATTGATAAAATATTTCTGATTTTCAAAGAAATATCATGTTAACCTATTTGGTGAGTTACAGTCTAATGTCTTGTAAAATATTCTCTTGAAAACAGATATTCTGGCAAGTACCCAAGCTTGTCTCTCTTCCTCTTGAAAGTTTTCACAGCATGCAGAGAAAAATCTTTTCTTTCTGTGTGTACTGTATCAGTGAGCTTTAAAACTTTAATCACCTTATCCTTGTATTTTGTTCAGGATTAGTCAAGATGTGCCAAAGTAATGAAAAACTACCTTGAATTCTTAGACAATACACAGCACAATGCAAATGAAATTTTGACTTGTGAATCCTTATGTTTTTAAAGCATGTTGTTGTTTGTTATTGTCTTCAAAATGACAGAATGTCCAACACAACCCACAAGGAGAAAAGGTGTGTTTGGTTCGAGGTTTCACACACTTCAGTTCATCGTAGCAAAGGCCATGTGGGGAGCAGTGGTGGCCAGCAAACAGAGAAAGATAGCCTGTGATTGTGGGTTTCTTCACATTCATCCCACCTAGGGCCCCAGCCTTCAAGACCCTCCCACATTCAAGGAGGGTCTCCTCATTCTGGCTAATCCTCTCATAAATCCTTTCACAGTTATGCCCGAGTAGTGGGTTTCACTGATTTCTCATGTGTTTCTCAGACCAATCAAGTTGGTAATCAATATTAATCATTACATATGGCTTCCATAGTCACCACAAAAACAAACAAACAGTAACAAGAATGTGATTATGCAGGGGGGCCTATGTGTCACTTGTGGTCATGAAGTGACCATACCACAGACAACAGAGGCTGGGAAATATAATCTTCTCAGGGGTCTAGGAAAGGAGTACATGAGTGGGAACTGGGAAGCTTCTAGCATACCTATTTTCAGTCAGTTCTCTCGCCCCTCTACAGTATAGAATCATCACAACACTTTCTGGCTTCCATCTTATAAGGTCTATTGTACAAAATTCATGGAGCCACTAAGGCTGGCAATGATCAAGAGTTCAAGCTCAACAAATATCAGCTATGCATTGGTTCCTTCTTTACTTCATATAATTTCATGACAATTGACAATAAGTAATAAAAATCACTATAATGCCTTACATATGAAGGCATTTAACTTTAAAAAATTTAAATTATAATTACTCTGCTTTAATAATTATCTTCAATTAGTTACACTAATGGCTACCTTCAATTTATTTGTAACTAACACAGCAGAAAGCATTTTCTGAGATGGTGATGCTTAAAACAATACATATCTTTAGAAAGAATGTTATAAACTTCTTAATTTAACTTCACCAGTTACCCCGTGACAACAGACTGGTCACTTAGTGGACACTGCTGCTTGTTTTGCCCATAGCAGCTGAAGAGCCCTGAAGCAATTTACCTCTTCAGTAATTAGGAGAATGTTTAACATTAAGTTAGAGTTTTAAGACAAGTATCAGGGAGGTAACATCATTTTCTTTTACTATACCGAGGAAATGAATTGATGTGTCTCAGAAATGACTGGAGGCAAAAGGCATTAATGGTTCTTCTGTCCTTAGAGGGAAGGAAAGAGAGAGGCCGCGTGAACACCACATGAGACCAAGCACTCATTTCCCGAGTCTCTGGTTGGGATTCACAAACAATAAAGTGAGAACTTTCTGCTTTTCATTTTTTAGCTGTGATAAAGATATTTGCAGGATGTAATAATTTGAATGGGTCTGCCATCTGCCAACAGGTCTCTTCTTGCTATGAGGTATGAAGCCCCAGTCCTACTTACAGATAAGCAAGTGTTCAACTGGCCATGCACCCATTCATTCCTTTCATCTGATCTGTACTTCCTAAAGGAAGTTCTTGGTTTTATATTAGTTTCTAATATCCCCTACTTTTCAGAAGTCGTTGTGTATACTTGAATTACCATATAGTATGCTTACATTCTGTTTCTCATATGATCTTTTACTTATTCTATATTTTACAATAATAATGCTATTACTAATGCTTTCTAATTGTTACACCTGTTTTCTGTAGTCTAGTCTTGCTGATGTACTATGTAATTATTTCTGAGGAAATTAAATCCAAGTCATTTAGTAATTTGTCCAGAGCCAACAAATTAGAACCATTAGAAATGACATTAGGAACCAGTCTGATCTCACAGTCTACACTTTAACTCACTAAAACATTGCCTATTTCTACATTGTACTATATAGTACATCTTATTACATCTGTTAAAAGAAACACGAGGCTCTTTGTTGACAAACAAGGTCCTGGTTCCAAACCCTGCTTAACTTACATTTCTTCAAAACCTACCTCTCCTCACCCCTTCTCGAAAATGCCCTCATTTCACAGCTCTTGTGTTCCCTGCACTTTAGTTGATTTTGGTGATTAAAGAGAACTGCTCATCTACAACAAAAGCAAACCATTTCTGCCGATAGCAAGAAAATGACAGCTGAAACAGCATTTAAAGTACATCTTGAATAAATGTTCAAAAGCATGGCCCAAGGGCAATTTCCTGTTTTACTGGAAAATCTACTTTGCTAGTGTCTGATAAAATTGTATGAACAGTGGAAACTTAATTCTCCAAGGCATGTTCTATGAAGCATTTGACAGCTTATCTGATGAAATCCACTTCACCACCAGTTCAGAGAGACTGTGTGCCCCTCACAGAGGAGCCTTTTCTGAATGGCTCTTGTAGCCTTGGGGCTGATGTGATTAGTTCCTAAATGAACTGATTAGTGTTCCATTGACTTATTTCCCAGGAACTGGGCTCGCGGTTGATGCGCTAAAGGTTTCCCATCTTTTATAATCAATCTACTGCTGAAAATGACTTGCTAGTGTAAAAAAATATTATTAGAGCTATTTAAAACTTGGACCTGTCCAGGTGATTCAATAAATTTAGGCAAAATTAAATCATTATTCAAATAAGATTGGATAAAGTGTCAGTTTAGGCTCACAGTAAAATGTTCTACTTTCTGTAAACCATAGGAAGAAAAAGAATAAGCAGAATGTCAATCAGATGGTCCAAGCGCTCATGCTGCGAAGTGGTAGAAAGGAATAGGATTTTTAAGTGGCATATTAAAATGCACTACTATACAGGTTAATGACTACTGAAATTCAACCAAAGCTAACAGTTTTACTTCTCCAGATCCAACACCTCATGCCACATCTACTAGCTTGTTTGAAGCTTTGCTGGCTGCCAAGGCTTCGGATGAACATCTAGATAGTATCACACTCTACATTTCCAGCAGGTGCCAAAGGTTGCAAGTGTCTGCCTGGGGTCAGGGCACAAATATGTGTGCCATCCTCTATGCATCTTGTTGATAAATCTGCTTTAAAACAATTTTTTACGAACTGCTATAAACACAAACCTTTTAAAATGATTTAAAACATGTCCTTTGAGTTAAGAAGTAACAGTCAGAAAACCTAACAGAATGGCACTGGGGTCTCCAAACATTTCTTTTGGGGGATTTCCTCAGAAGAGTTTTGGTGTTGCCTTTACTTTAGGTCTTGCACATTTGTGGCCCAGGGTGCTTGCCATGTCTCTTTGTATTCCACTGATGTCAATGGGTTGCACCATTTTAAGCAAAGATTGTAAAATATAAATAGGTTGTTCTGCTATTACATCACTCTCAGAAAGGAAAATGTTTAGAAATTCCACTTACTTATGCCATGAGCCAAAACATACAACAGATAGGAAGAAAGGGGTGCAGTGTTATTTACTGAAGAGGCAGCTAGGGTTTGCTTTCTGTACAAGAGTGGGAAGCATGAGGTTGATACAGATTTCAGTGGGTGACATCACTACACAGCCTGACTACAAAGTCCCTCTCTCACACTGCCAGACTCCTGAGCTGCAGTGGGTCCATCCTCTCTCCTACTCATCTAGTAGGAACCAATTCACCTTACAGAATCACTTGAGGACTGAGCTGCATTCCTCATTCTGGGAAAGATGAGAAAAAAGAACTATTTAGAACTGTTAGCTAACTTCTCTTCCTCTGGTACCTGGCAGTTTCCAAGCAGGCAAGACATGTGCACAGGAATCCCACAGCACAATGGAAATAATCATAACTCACCAAAAGACAGAATAGCCATGTGCTGTGTTAGCCATGGTCCATGAATCTCTATCAGCCTGGCCTGGGTGTGTTCAAGAAAATAATATGCAAATCACTGGATGAAATAACTGTTCTGAAAGATAATGCCTATTTTGAACTTTAATCAATCAACTGTAAGGAAGTACTGAAAAGTACACACACTTTTTAATTTTAATCAGCTAAATAACACTATCCTAAACAACTTCAAACATCCAAATAATGTTAAGTGAGAACCAACCAAACCTTTGTAGCTGACTGCCAGCAACACCCAGAAGAAGTAGGTCATTATCCATAGGGTAGCCTTGTCCCACATACATATACTCTGTGTCAAAAGGCTTCTGATCTCTCCAGGAAAAAAAAAGCAAAAATTCTAATTATTTTGTTTTTAATTGACATATAATCATGTGCATATGATTGGATACAGGTTTTAGGTATTTGCATATGTTATATAATAATCAAATCAGAGTATTCTGTATATCCATTGCATCATGCATTTATCATTTATTTGTAATGATAATATTCTAAACCTCCTCTCTGAGGAATGTGGGGATTTATTCCTCCCATCTGTACATTGGTTGTTTTTAGTGAGTAATCTCTCTGTACCCAACTACCCACTAGCCTCACACATTTCTGATAGCCACTCTTGACCTCTGTACTTTCTTAAGACCAGCTTCTTTAGATTATGCATGTTGAGTGAGGGCAACTGCTTCTTGTCTTTCTGTGCTGGGCTTATTACACTTAACATAGTTTCCTCATGGTCATCCATGTTGGCACAAATGACAGGGTTTCATTCCTCCTATAGACTGAACAACAGTACACCATTGTATGCATTTCCTTCATTCATTCATTGCTGCATGCTTAGGTTGTGCCTTGGTTACTTTTCTATTTCTGTGACAAAAGTCCATGCCCAAGGCAACTTATAAAATAAAGCATTTAATTTGGGGCTCATGGTTTCAGGGAATACATGACAGTCATGTTGGGGAGCATGGCCTTGTGGGTAGGTATGGCACTAGAGCAGTAGCTGAGAGCTACTGCTACATCTGATCTACAAGCAGAAGATGAGAGAGCTAACTGGGAATGGTTTGGGCATTTAAAACCTCAAATACTGCCCTCAGTGACATACTTTCTCCAACAAGGCCACATCCCTAACCCTTTCCAATCAATTCCACCAAGTGGGGACCAAGTATTTAAATATATGGGGTTCATTCTTATTCAAACCACTGCAATTTGATTCTATGTCTTTGGTATTGTGAGTAGACAAAACAACCAATTTGTCTGTGACATGTATGATTATACTTCAAGCTACAAAATTTTGCACATCCCTGAATTTCCCAGAAAGTTCACAGTAGAGTAAAGGCCTAACAGAGTTCCTTTTACGGTATCTCAGGGACCTGGAAAACATTTGCTGATGGTGTTCAGTAGATAGAATATAATGTTCTACAACTGGTTTCTTCTCAGTAGCTACCACAGAAGAGGACAGTGTTGCTCATAATTCCTAGAATAGATACAATGGTCAAGGGAAGGGGCTTATTTATTTCCCACTCTAGTGGAAATTTATAGAGCAGATAATAAGTGGTGGAGACCAGAGATGTAAAATCTCACAGGTTTCTGCTGTGTGACACCTTGATATCTATGTGGGAATTCCAAGAGAACTATCTGGCAGCTATTAGCCATTCCTTTAGGAATTGGGAGTTGTGTCTCTGTTGTTAATCTGTTCATTGTAGGTAGAAAAGTAGCAGTCACCCTTGATATCTCACTTTTAACATTCTCTAAAACCTTAAAACTTTTATGGAGAATAAAAGACTGATTTATTGAGGATTCAGCAAACAAAATCTTATTGACTAGCATTCTGTAGTGAATGAGTTGGATTGCATTTACTTATTTGCTTTGATGATTTAAAATTATTAATACCACCAAAATAAACCCAAAAAATATTGCCTCATAAATCTTTGCCTAGAACAAGGCATATATGTGGATCATATTTGTAAATGGCTGAAACCTTTTAAAAATTCAAAATATGTCATTATTCTTAACTTGTGGTTAAGAGTTTTGCAAACATTATATGCTTTATAATGATGAGTCTTTTGTTTTTGAAACAGGATTTAGCAGGAATCTTAAAAGGTCTAATTAATAAAATCAAATCCGAGGCCAGTTACTGAGGTGAATGCTGGAAGATCAGAGGAGCAGAACAAGCCACAGCTTCCTCACCAGTTCCTCAGCTGGTCTTGTTTCCTCAGACTGGAAGCCTCTGAGTCCTCATCCAAATGGATCTCAGCTGAACTGTACTGCTCAAAGCCTAAAAGCTTAACCAGCCAAATGCTTCTAGTTTCTGGCCCTCACGCCTTACATACCTTTCTGCTTTCTACCATCACTCCCTGGGATTAAAAGCTTGCTTTCTGGGATTAAAGGCGTAAGTCACCATGCTTGGCTGTGTCCTTGAACAGATGGATTTCTGCCTCTGGAATGCTAGGATTAAAGGCGTGTGCTACCACTGCCTATCCTCATGTTTAATATTGTGGCTATTCTGTCTCTGACCCCAGATAAGTTTATTAGGGTGCACAACATTTTGGGGAACACAATACTACCACACAGGATCTCACTATGTATCTGTCCTTGGATGCTTTAACCCAAAGTAGAATTCAGGCTGGCTTTGAACTCTTGACTCTCCAGCTTCTGCCTCCCCAAAGCTGGGATTAGAAGTGAGTGTCACTGTGCCCAGCCCAGATAAGTTTTTCTACTAGAACTGCACTGAGATCTAGATTCAACATTTACCATTTGGATTTCCCCTGCAACTCAGCCTTAAGAGTTTCAGGATTGAGTGACATCGATGGGCTTCCATGGTTTTTACTACAACTCCTTTTCCAAGGACAAATGAAAACTGAAAGGCAAATAGACAAGGTTTCTCAGAGTTCTGAATTTCTCTGATCCATCCATTCAGCTTCTTATCCAAGATAAGGCTTCTCAGGCTTCACACTTCCTTCATTGAACACAACTCAGAGCATTTGCATCTCAATTCACATCTTTCTGTTTCCCAGCAATCTTCAGGGATTAAGTTCAAAGTATCCCTTTTCGACTAAACCAAAACTGTGCTGCACAAACTTTGGCAACATTCAAAGCATAAGTCACAGGTGCTTGAGGAGGTCTTGTGCTTGAAGACATACGCAGAAAAGCTGTCTGGTTCCAGCCATGAAACTATAGCTAAACTGAAGTCTGCGTGAGTCCGGCTTCCTCCTGTAGCACTCAGGCCTGCCCCTCCTTTCCACAGAGCAGCAGCAGAGTGTGACAAACACAGCTGAAGCAGAAATAGAGGTTGTAGCTTCCTTCAAAGTGTGCCTCAAGGGGTGGGGGGTGATTGTCCATGCATTTTATCAGAGCCTCTGAGTTCAAGGCCAGCCCAGGCCACAAAGTGAGTGCCAAGGCTTCCCAGGGCAATAGTTTCTAAGAGGAAGACAGTAACAGAGATACACACAGAAAGACCAAACAGGTGTGTGGTAAGTAGCACATACCTTTAATCCCAGCATTTGGGAGGCAAAGAATTCAAGACCAGCCTGGTTCACATAATGAGTTCCAGGCCACCCTGCCAGAACTATGAAGAGAAGCTTTTGTGGGGTGAGGAGGTAGGGTGGATCCCTTGGAGCATATTTTGTCTCTCTAAACTCCTGTACCTCCAGGAAACAATAAACAAAAGAGGCAGCCTCACCCACAACGCTTCCTTCTGGGAGGCTGCTTCCTAAAATACCATCATTTGTCACTGGGCACAGAAGTCCTCAGCAGTGCTATGCAACACGGCCAACTGTTGGAAAGTATCACAGAGCTAGCATAAAGAATTATCAGGGCTCAGTCACACCTGGAAAATAAGGGAGAGAAAAAGAAATATGTCAAAGATGCAAATGCCCCAGGAAAGAAGATGCTAATGCAGAAAGAAAGTAGAAGAGAAAAGGAGGAACTGGAAGGAGATTACGGAGTTAAACTCTAGAGGAGTTCCCAAAGGTTTTTGTTTGCTTGTTTGTTTTGCATTTCATCACTGTCTACTGAAAGAGAACAGGAAGTTCCCGCCCTCAATGGGAAGGTGGACTACTCTGAGAAGAGCCAGGAAAATGCCTGGTAGGAAATCCATATCAACAAATCATCTGTGGTGGCTCTAACTGGTTGAATTAAACCTCTTAATTAAAAATGACCCTTTCCCCCTAAAATAAGCAAGTATAATTTGTAAATTTGGAGAAGGAAAAAAGTAATGGCAATCAGAAGGAAGAATGTAAAAAGAGATTGGGACGGGGGTCAGAGGATAAAAAATAAAAGAGCTCTTTCCAGGAACAGGGTCGAAACAGACTTAGTATGGACTTGAGCATCTGCCACTGTGTGGCTTGCAGCATCTCCCAGAGGCCTACCTGTTAAAGGTCCCTAGCTCTATTCCCTTTTCCTGGGCTTCCTAGAGGAGATCACTAGGTTATCGCCTTAGCAGGGGTCAAGTGGAGGTTTCAGATTCAGTGTGACTTCAAAAGGGATCATAGGATCCTTTCGATTCTTCTCCTATCTCCTTTGCCTTCAGGTCTTGAGGTGAACAGCTTTCTGACACAATGTACTGAACCCAGACCCTACTGGACAATCAGCTGAAACCTCCAAAACTGTGAGCTGAAATAAAGCTGTGCTTTTTAGAAGCAGAGCATGCCAGGTTCCCAGTTCAATTCTGAAACTGAACTACTTTTGTGTATAATACAAGAAAGTAGAAGTTACTCTTTTTTACATCAGAATGTTCAGTGACCCAGATGGGGTATCCATTTAACTTGTCAGTAACAACATAGAGAGCCACGCTCAGTAGTGGAGCTACTTACTAGTACTTTTCCACAGAACAATTTGGGACCAATTTCTTGGTACAGTCACTAATATTCCCACATTCTACACAAAGAAACATAACTCAAGAGATTTGATTTAGAGAATAGAAAACATGGAAACAGAGTTGAACTTGGGACACATAGTCCTGGAGACTGGGTGCTGTGTCTTTATCTCACGCTCTGTGGGCCTGAGTACTTTATCTCTAAAATCCATCACAAGTACTTACATGACCTCACCATTCCTCGCACTTCATTTCACACCCCTACCCCCCAAGTTCCTCTCTTGTTCCTGTCTAGCAATACAATGTCTTCTTGTCTCTCAGATTCATAAAACGATTTCTCCCTCAAGGTGTTTGCACTCTCTAATTCTGTCTGTGTGGACTGCTCTTCCTCCACGTCAAAATCCATCCTCTCATTGGCTCCTGCTTTTCAAAGAGAGTTCGCTTCAATGGTTCTGTCATTAAAGTATTACATCTTATTTCATTTATTGCTTGGCCGCCCCTTGGACTCACACCATTTATAGACAGGAACTTTGCTCGCTTTAATCTCAATGATATTGAAAAAAAAAATAGTCAGTACATACTAAATCCTCCCAAAATATTTGTCAAGTGAGTAGACACATAAGTGAGATAAATGTAGGAGAAAGTAATTATACAAAGGATGTCAGTGGGGGATAATATTGTTTAAGTGGACCAAGGTGAACGATCCTGGGCCCTATATGTTAGAGTAAGTAGTTAGCTGTCTACTCCAAATACAGCAGGATACTTCTTAGGAATCTTTTGGACACAATATATGATCTGATTAGAAGATGAAGGTAGAGAGATGGCTCAGAGGTGAAAAGCACTGGTGGTGGGCTGGAGAGATGGCTCAGAGATTAAGAGCAGTGGCTCCTCTTCCAGAGGTCCTGAGTTCAATTCCCAGCAACCACCTGGTGGCTCACAACCATCTGTAATGAGATCTAGTGCTCTCTTCTGGCATGTAGACATACATGCAGATAGAACACTGTACTAAATAAATAAATCTTTTAAAAAAAAGAAATGGAAAATAAAGGTATAAATAAATAAATAAATAAATAAATAAATAAATAAATAAAAGCACTGGTAGTTCTTCCAGAGGACCCTGATTTTATTCCTAACACCCACAAGGCAGCTAACTACTGCCTGTAACTCCAGATCTGATGCCTTTTTCAGGCCTCCATGGGCACTATACATACATGATACATAGATAAACACACAAGCAAAATATCCATACACATAATTTTTTAAATTTAAAAAAACAGCTGTTTTTTGAGGGCTATTTGTATTAAGTTCAGCTGATTTTTTGAAAACCAGTATTGAAATCAAAGTTTGGTATCTCAAATATCTCAAATTTTGAGATCCTTAATTTTACAAAGATAAGAATCCATAAGCCATCGAATTTCCATCTATTTTATTGGAACAGATTTTCTTTCTCAAGTCAGATAATAGCTGAAATAATTCTATGAGCTAAGTAAATTTAAAAGAAGAAATTATTTACTTATTTGTTTGTTTATGGATAGATTCTCACTACATAGTTCAGGCTGGCCTAAGTGTCATAGAGATCCACCTGTCTGTGCCTCCTGAGACCTGGAACTAAAGGAGTGCACCACCACACCTTACCCAGAAATCTTTTATGTATTAAAGAAAAAAAAAAGAGCAGAAAACAACAGTATGTGTTTCTTACTTTCATCCACTGTAAACTTAAGGATGTGTACATTTTTATGTACACTTTCTTTGAACAAACAGAAAGGCTGGACTCATTTTCAGATTTTTAAAAGTCATTGTCATTGTGATTTGCATTTCCCAGATAATTAGGCATGTTGAGCAATTTCTTAAATGTCTTTCAGCCATTTGAACGTCCTCTGTTGAGAATTCTCTGTTTAGTTCTATAGCCCATTTATTAATTGGACTGTTGGGCATTTTGATGTCTAATTTCTTGAGTTCTTTATATATTCTGGATATCAGCCCTCTGTCAGATGTGGGGTTGGTGAAGAACTTTTCCTATTCTGTAGGCTGTTGCTTTGTCTTCTTGACCATGTCCTTTGCTCTATAAAAGCTTCTCAGTTTCAACAGGTCCCATTGATTATTTCTCTCAGTGTCTGTGCTACTGGTGTTATAATTAGAAAGTTATCTCCAGTGCCAATGCATTCAAGAGTACTTCCTACTTTCTCTTCTATCAGGTTCAGAGTAACTGGATTTATGTTGAGGTCTTTAATCCACTTGGACTTAAGTTTTGTGCATGTGTGACAGATATGGATCTATTTGCAGCCTTCTACACATTGACATCCAGTTATGCCAGCACCGTTTGTTGAAGATGCTTTCTTTTTTCCATTGTACATTTTTGGTTTCTTTGTCAAAAATTATATGTTCATAGGTGCGTGGGTTAATGTCAGGGTCTTCAATTTGATTCCATTGGTCCACATGTCAGTTTTTATGCCAGTACCAAGCTGTTTTTATGACAATAGCTCTATAGTAGAGCTTGAGGTTGTTTTATTGTACAGGATTCTTTTGGCTATCCTGGGTTTTTTGTTTTTCCATATGAAGTTGAGTATTATTCTTTCCAGATCTGTGAAGAATTGTGTTGGTAATTTGAGGGGGATTGCATTGAATCTGTAGACTGCTGATACTACCTTACACCTGTCAGAATGGCTAAGATCAAAAACACAGAAGATAGATTATGCTGGAGAGGATGTGGAGCAAGGGGAACTCTCCTCCACTGCTGGTGGGAATGCAAGCTTGTACAGCCACTTTGGATATCAATATGGCGCTTCCTTAGAAAACTCGGAATCCATCTCCCCCAAGACCCAGCTGTAGCACTCTTGGGCATATACCCAAGGAATGCTCAATCACACCACAAGGGCATTTGCTCAGCTATGTTCATATTAGCATTGTTTGTAATAGCCAGAACTGAAGAATGGATAAAGAAAATATGGTACATATATACAATGGAGTACTACTCAGCAGAGAAAAACAATGACATCATGAGGTTTGCAGGCAAATGGATGGATCTAGAAAAAATCATCCTGAGTGAGGTAACCCAGACTCAAAAGGACAAACAAAGTATGTATTCACTCATAGGAGGATACTAGATGTAAAACAAAGATGACTAGACTGCCACACAACTCCAGGGAGGCTACTTAGAAAATGGGACCCTAGGAAAGGAAAGACACAGGGATCGCCCAATGACAGAGAAATGGATGAGACCTACATGAACAACCTGGACAAGAGTGGGAGAAATGAAGGGCAAGTTTGGAGGGAAGGGAGGCTTGGGGGAGCAGGAGATCCCAGCTGGATCAGGAACAGAAAGGGAGAACAAGGAATAGTAGACCATGATGGATGAGGACCACATGAGAACAGGAGTGGGCAGAGTGCTGGAGAGGTCCCCTGAGGTCCACAGTGATGCATCCTCTGTAGACTACTGGCAGTGGTTGAGAGAAAGCCTGATCTGACCTAGTCTGGTGATCAGATGGCCAAACACCCTGACAGTCGGGCTGGAACTCTCATCCAGTGACTGATGGAAGTGGATGCAGAGATCTTCGGCCAGGCCCCAGGTGGAGCTCCGTGTGTCCAGTTGTCGAGAAGGAAGAGGGACTGTGGGAGTGTGAATTGTTGAGCCCAGGATTGGAAAAAGCACAGGAACTAAAGGCCAGACGAAAGGAAGCACATGAATTGTGAACCGAAGGCTGTGGAGCCCTCAGCTGGATCAGGCCCTCTGGATAAGTGAGACAATTGAATAGCTTGATCTGTTTGGGAGGCACCCAGGCTGTGGGACCGGGACCTGTCCTTAGTGCATGAGCTGGCTGTTTGGAACCTTGGGCTTACACAGGGACACTTTGCTCAGCCTGGAAGGAGGGGACTGGACCTGCCTGTACTGAATCCACCAGGTTGAAATGAATCCCCAGGGGAGTCTTGGCCCTGGAGGAGATGGGAATGGAGGGGAGGGGCTGGAGAGAAGGTGGAGGCGGGGGTGGGAGGGGGGAGGACAGGGGAACCCATGGCTGATATGTAAAATTAAAACACAAATATAATAAAAAAGGAGGGGAGGAAAAAAAAGTCATTGTCACTTTAAGCAGATATATATATATATCTGTGGGAATGAGACTTTACATGACCAGCCAAAAGGGGCCAAAAGATGCTGTCGGTCCAAGCTGGAGTCTGTCTGCCTTATTCTTATTCTTATTCTACTTTAGCAGACAATGCAACATCCCTCTTTCCAGAAAAAAAAAAAAAAAAAAAAAAAAAAAAAAAACAATGAAATCATGTAAGTGATTAGTTAATCTAAAACAGACATGAAGTGACACGGGAGAAGTACAAAACATTACAAATCTTGCTCTGGATTGTGCATAGGGAACTCCATTTTTGATATCCCAGTATTTTAATGGGTAATTAAAGTCTTTTAAGCAATAATCAAAAAAGTCTGTGTCTCTTATGCAATCTCCTTTTCTTACTTACATCTATGGGAGGTAGAGCCACTAGAGGTAATTTCAAGGGAAACTGAGGCAAAAGTATGTTTGAATATCATAGGATATTTTAAAAATCAATAAAAGAGTCCTCAAACTCAAAGTCTTCATCTGTGTTAGTCCAGTTGACATTTCTTTTTGAAATGTTTACATGTAGAGGAAGGATTCAATTAAGATAATGGAAGAAGCCAACTCTAGCCTCATGAGTCATACACATGAAAATGTGAAACAGATGAGTTTATTGGTAGTCAGCCGGATTTCAGGAGAAAGGATGGGTGGGTTTGAGGCAGACTTCCCAATTAAGGCTAATTAACCCATTCCAAAGATGACACATCCCTACGTGAGAAAAAAAAAAAAACAGAAAAAGAAAACTGAGCAAATGTGGGTGGCATATGAGTTGAAAAACATGATGAATTTGAGGATGACGGTGTTTCTTCTCGGAAACAAATGAGGGCCTAGCAGAAAAGAGAGAGGAAAAAGAAACCTGGTTGGTTTCTGGTTTTTGGTTTCACGTATTTCCTCCACCTCTTACTGAATGATAGCGATAACCTGTCTCTGCAGTGATGACAATCACCTTGGAGAAAGGAAAATGTCTTAGCCACTTAAGAAGAAGGAAAAAAAGTTGTTTGGGCAGGTGAGATGGCTGAGCCGTGAAAGCTGTGGCTACCAAGCCTGACTGACGTGCACGGACACGGACTACTGGGTTTTAATTTCTTTAATTTAAAATTTTTTACTTTCTAATATCAAGAATCCATTGCATGTCAGATAACAGCAGTTGAAGAGAAGTAGCAGAGGAGGCGGAGACAAAGGAAGAGAAGGTAAACAGTGAGAATTACCCTCAGATGCTTTCCTCCTGTAAACAGACTCAAACAGAATCACAGAACTGCGGGATTTTCTTCACTTAAGCATTTGGCCTTGAATCCTAAGTCCAAACCACTGTCTTTATAACTAAGACAGCTGTCCAAATCAAAGCAGAGATTGCAAAGTACACAACTGGAAATGCAGGTTTGCAAACTGGCACCAGGTCCCAGTGCCTGCAGCGTATAATAGCAGCCTGCACATGTTCTGGGAACTTGTGGGTGTCCGTAAAGGTAGGAGGTGGGGCCTGCAGTCCGTCGGGCCTAAAAAACTTCCCGAGGCATCCTCTAGTGCACCAGCTCCTCCTTTTCCTAGTCTTTTCTGCACACATTAGGCTGTGTCTGACAAAGCTGGAAGCTTTTCACACCTCCCAGTATGATTTGCATAGCACTTGGGAAGTGACCAGAAGGAATCACTGACTCACTGAGAAAAAGGAAACCTTCTTTGGTTGGACCTGGTAGTGGCCTAACTGAAAGCTGAGGAGTTGTCCCTGTGTGTTGTTAAAACAGGGTTGGGCACTGTAACCTTCTGGAAGGCAGGGTTAGGGCTGGCTGATGTGTTTATCTAAGTTGTTCTATTATCAATTAAAAACTCAGGAGTCCGATATTGGGCTAAACCCCTGAAGGATCAAAGAAGCAGAGGTGATCAACTGTCCTTCTTTCTACACTTCCCAGATCAAAGAGAGAGCTTAAATTCTAAGTCCCTCCCCTTTCTTTCCTGTCAATCTTCTCTATCCTTATTCCTGGTTGTCTGACATATCCCCTGATTCAAGGTTAACTTCATCAACAGTCTCGGAGTATCAGAGTGTGATCAAATATCCCACAACAGCCTGCTTCAAAGACATGTTAGGTGTACTACTGTTCTACTACTGTGTGCCTGATGCTATTGATGGTAATAACCACTGAGTGATCTGTCCAGTTAAGCTAAAACAATAATCCTATCCATTGGAGCATTTACCCAAGTCAAGAGAGATCACAAAACTCTAAAATCATGCATCTGGCTCAGTATAGGGCCTCATAGATACAAGTCCAGGCAGGCATTGCCGGGGACAAATGGCCAGTGAACATGGGAGAAGAAAGGAAGAATTTCAACCCAAACAATAACACTTTATTTCCAAGACATTTTATGGGGAAAGTAATATAAAACAACTAATGTCAATCTGGCTGGAAGACTGAGTAGGAAGCTTAAGACTAGGTTAAAAAAAATAAATCAACCATATTCTTGAAGGCATCCACCCAATATATACTTGACTTTTTCCTGTATGGAGCACCAAGTTTCCAACAGTTTGAGAATGGTTAGTTTTCTCTTGGGATTTTCCAAGCAGAAATGAAGCAATAATCTGCAAGTCTGTGACTAAGCAGTACTGTGAGTTCAGCTCCAACTTCATGGAACTTGGGGCAGAAGAATGTGAGTGCTCCTTCAGTGAATTGACTGGGCAGTGAATTGAAGTGGACACACCTTGCTTGGTGACCAAGAATCATGGCAAGAACTTGTGCAGGAAAACTGTAAGATCACAGTCTCTAACAAGTTGTAAAGTGATGTGGTAAAGAGAGTCACTCACTTCAAAACACTCGATGTCAGGAGAATCCAAACTTTCTATCAACCACTCTGTCCTGAAGGAATGAAAAGCTGTCAAGGACTCATGTGAGGAGAGAGTTAGCAGGCAAGATGTTCCCTCATTAGATAAATATCCTAGTTATAACTGAATTATCTCATAAAAGGCTGTTTCTGTTAGCTGTTGGCTTCAAATAGCTGAAGGTCAACTTTAATAAGTTAGAGGCTACATTCAAACTATGCTTATGAAGCATGATGAACCTTCAAAATGGGGCCATTGAAGAAAAGCAAGTGAGTATGTATCTTCAGAGCATAGACTAAAGAGGCTAACCGAAATGTACGTAGGGTTCAGTCTTTAGTCTCATTGCAACGGCCAACAGCCCAAACCACAGTATCTGAAAGCAAGACATGCTTTAGGCTCAGGCTGTTTGAGCTTAGCAGAGGGCAGAGCAGGTGAGTTTGCCTGAGAGCAAGCAGAAACATAGTGATCTACGCTATAATAACAGCTAAGAGATCTGAGCCATTCAGACTCCATTGTGACAGGACCATGGCTTTGGAGACTTTTGGGGAAGAGGAAGAACATACATTGGAGTAGGGTTTTAGAAGGTGTTAAAGGCTGGTCAAGACCAAAGGTGGTCACAAATCTAGTCTTGTAGGTTTGTTGAGGTATTCTTCCCAAAGGGGCATAGGAAAACAAACCTGGCTCAGGAGCACAGCCAATCCTAGAGTTGCTTCAGAAACCAACCAGCTATTGCTGTATGGCCAGGTCCTACTTGTTACAGCTTCTCTAAAGAACCAGGCACAATGGACCTGGCTACTGAACTGTGCAGTTCTTCCTGTTGAGTATGATGAGAGGTGGTATCTCTGAGGGTCATATTTCAGAAGGGTAGGTGAAGACTGGTTTTTGTAGAAAGTGCCCTTTTGAGTCCATTTTTATATTTCCCTTTATATTTTCCATTAACTCTTTAGCCAAATCATCACCAATTTTATGCAGAAAATGTTGATATGAGATGTTGTTTTAGGTAATGATATACAGATTACTAATTTAAAAGTTGACTTACCCCCTGCCCCCATCAATGCCCAAGGTATGTGGGAGAGCTGGCCCTAATGTCAGAAGGGCAGGAGAGCTGCCCCTGTCCCCCTCACCCCCAGCTGCAACACTCGAGAGAGCAGGCCCTGCATTTCATGTGGGCAACACAAACAGAGCCAACCCCATTGGCAGAGATGTGGGTGAGCAAGCCCCAATACTGTGAGCATGGAAAAGCTGTCCCCATTACTCACCTGCCATTTAGCTGCATGGATGGGAGAGAAATGCCCCCGACCCCCATCAATGCCTGAGGCAGGCCAGAGAGCTGGCCCTGAGGTCCTAAGAATGGGAGAGCTAACAGTGCCCCTCATCTGCTGCTGCTCTTGGGAGAGTGGCCCCTACATCATGCTTGAGCAACACAGTGGAGCTGGCCCTGAAGGTGTAGGTGTGGGAGATCCGACCCTGATGGTTTTTAGTGTCTCTATATTCTTTAGAACTCTCACGGGGAGATTAAATCTCTAAACTTACAGTAGAGCCCACATCGACCTAAGCACTACTCAGTAAGCTCTGATGCCTGCATTGGAATGCCCAGGGATTTTTCTTTCACTTTGGAAGGAATCACTGCTTGAAACAAATGATAGGTAGCAGAAATGAAGACGTTAATGACAGAGGGACCTCTGGAAAGGAGGTGCAATGATCGGTGTGCACAGTGCACCTGGCTCGCCACTGTAACAGCTAAACAGGGCTGTCAGTCACCAGTCCTGACAGCGCTAAACATGCACTCGTGCTTGTCCTCTTTTTGCCTGGAGAAAAGGACAACTTTGAGTCCACGACTTCACATAGAAAAGAATGGGAGACCAACTTCCAGTTCTCTGTATCATATTGACGTAATTCCCATTACACCTTCTACTCAGAAAGCAGCAAACACTCTGACGTACGCATAGAAATCATGAAAGCCCTCAGACATGTGGCAGGCACATAGAGAAAACATGTTGAGGCTTCATCAGTTAGTGTTAAATAAAAACTCCTCTCAAATTTACACTGTCCTCACTTTCCATCTTTGCCAACCCAGTAACGAGCCAGATGTAATCCAATGAGCCAGATGCAAGCGGGTTAAACCTGTCTACCCAGGATTCCTAGAACAAAGCCCTTCCAGTTCCATATTGAAAAGGACAAGACTGCAGAGACTGGCCAACAGCGCTGGTAATGTGACCTGAATGGGAATCTCGGGACCCAGCGAAGGTGCATGCGGGGTCCTGGGAACGCACTTGGAGTTATTCAGAAGAACAAGTGAATGTCTTGTTAAGATGCCTCTTATCTCCCTTTTTGTTTCTAGCACTGGGCTGGAGGCACTAGACTGGCACACAAAGGTCACAGACTTTTTTTTTCCCCTTTTGGGAGCTTCCAATGTGTAAGAAAACAGAAACCTCTTGGTATCCAAACGTATGTGTTTCTTCTTGCAGTGAGGTCACGGAAGGGATCCATTTAAAGGGGCTAGCGACAGATGAGCCAAGCCTTTAGACAGCCGTTCTCATTTCAGGCATAATTTCATCTTTATGCCCCATACACACCCAAAGAAGACAATGCAATCATCTATGTGTCTACTGTAAAAATAGAGTAAGTTTTAGATTTTTACTATATGAGTTTCAGAATTTTAATTTTTTTAAAAAATGATATTTTAATTGTAACAACCATCCCTTCCACTTCCTCATGTCTTAACCCTCCCCTTGCTGGGAAGATCATTATCCTGAATTGGAGCTTTGTTCCTCTTATAGACACTTATAAGTTTTATTACAGTCTTATATGATTGTATGTCATTTATAATTTTGCTTCCATAGTAAAATTTACGGGAACTCTGTCATTTGGAAAATTTGCTTTGTCACTAGCTTTCCTTATTTAACATCATGTTTCCAAGATGTTTTTCGTGATGTTCTGTGTGCGTTTGTTTACTTACTCAGTGTAACTACCAAATGATAGTTTCTTTATCCATACTTCTATTTGTGGCTCAATCAGATTGCTTCCTATATTTCTTATAATAATGAGGGGGAGCCTGGGCAGGTGACTCGGTTGTTAAGAGCACCTGCTGCTCTTGTAGAGGGCTAGAGTTTGGTTCTCTGCACCCATGTCCAACAAACCACCTGCAACTCCAGTTCCAGAGACTCTGACACCCTCTTCTGGCTTCCTTAGGCACCTGATCTCACCTGAGCATGTACACACAACACACACACACACACACACACACACACACACACACACACCAATGATATACACACTTGTCATTTCAGCATTTGAAAGGCTGAGGCAGGAGGATTACAAGTTCAAGGCCGTCCTAGACCACCTAGCAGGACTCTGTCTCAAAAGATTAAAATCAATACACTCAAACAGAAATCCTATTCTGAGTATTCTTGTACTTCTTTCTCAAATATCATTCACGTACTGTGTTTTTAGAAATGCAAATAAAAATTAAATGGTGGAATCAAGAGAAGTTCAGTTCACTCCCCTTCTAATATTCATCTGTGTGTCAGCAGTGAACATGGCCTGTGCTTTCCTAAGTTGGAAAAACAACAGGGTGTGTCCATCAACCGAAGTACCTGCTATGACAAAGCCAAGCAGCCCAACTTTCACAGACTCACTGAGGATTCTGGTTTTCCTAAGAGTTTGTCCTTTCATGAAATACTTGTACACACATCAAACACATTAGCTAAGTTCTAGAATGTGGCTCGTCCCTGGGTTTTAGAAATGTGTTTCCCCCCATGTCATCTTTAAACTGTGCTTTCAAACAGTTGCAGCTGCTGAGAGGCTGAGCCATGTGTTGCATCCTCTGTTCCTAGCCTGGGAGATACTTCCCTCCATATATGCAATGTGTTTCCTGTACAAGCCCCAGAATAATAGTCTGGTCCCTGGAGTTGAGCAGACACTAGGCCACAGCAACCCCAGTGACCCTGGTCACTTCCAGGAGGGGTGAGGATGATGGTGGGTCCTGGGTTGCTGCTGGAAGCCACTCTCTGAGCAGCTAGGAGAGATCACTGTCTGGGATTGCCTTTAAAGAAAGAGGAGAGATCTGGAAGCCTGTATGTAAGAAGAGGGATGAGATGGTGTTTTAAAACAAGATATAAGGTTTTTACTTTTTGTTCTTCAGGAGAAAATAGGCATGTATTTTGAAGTAAAATCCAAAACAGGACTCTAAGATATCATTTGGGTTTTCTCACACAAGGGGTCCTGCTCTCTCTCTCCTCACATGGGGTCCTGCTCTTTCCCCTCACATGGGGTCCTGCTCTCTCTCCTCACCACATGTGGCTGCTCTCTCTCCTCACATGGGGTCCTGCTCTTTCCCCTCACATGGGGTCCTGCTCTCTCTCCTCACATGGAGTTCTGCTCTCTCTCCTCACCACATGTGGCTGCTCTCTCTCCTCACATGGGGTACTGCTCTCTGTCCTCACATGGGGTGCTGCTCTCATTCTCTCGAGCTCAAGCCATAACCCACCGAACCCCCACCCCAGTCCTTGTGCATTTACACCCTCTTCTACAAAGCAACCTGCAGGCAAACTGGCCTGTCTGCAAGTCCTACCAACCAGCAAGAAAGACGCCATGCTGAAATCTGCCACCAGTCCCTCCCTCAGGCAAAGCCTTTGGCTGCGTCTCCCGATCTCTTCTAACTCAAATAGTGCCCACCATCACCTGGGAATTCCCTTTGTCGAGTTTCTTGAAGCCACATCCAGCCACTGCACTACCATGCTGTCTTCTTTGTCCCTGAAGAATGTATCCTCCAGCAGCTTATTCAGCAAGCATCCTGTCTGTCAGTTCAAGAGCATCCGCAGCATCAGTAGCTACCTGTGGTTCAGTTCACGCAGGAACTGATGCGGTGTGTCCCCCGGAGCCAGACAGCACGACAGGTCCTAAGGGGAGAACGCAGTCCTAGTCTTAGCAGGAACCTCTAATGTTGAGGTGATATGCAGCACTGTACAGCAGTGCAGACAGGATAAGCTTCCCAAACTGGTCTCCATTACCACCAACATACAGAAAGGAGGTTCAGAGAGTGTCATGGGCACAGCGATGTGAGCAGAGCAAGCAACACATGCAGAGGGTGGAGAGCAAGAGAAGGTGGGCCAAGTGTTAAAATACTGTGTGCATATTGGTCAAAGGAAATAATATGATATCCTCATAAGTCATAGAGCAAACATACTTTGGGTCTTCAAAACCGGAAAAACATCTTTTTAATGTCACCCCAAAAAAGAATTACTTGCAACAAATACTTTGGTGATATTGCGTTCCCCAATATAGTGCACCCTCTGGGGTCAGAGAGAACAGAACAGCCACAATATTAAAGGTTAGGCAATGGTAGCACACATGCCTTTAATCCTACCATTTGGAAAGCAGAGATCCATCCAGATCTCTGTAAGTTCAAAGTCACACTGGAGACAGCCAGGCATGGTGACTCGTGCCTTTAATCCCAGGAAGTGATGGCAGGAAGCAGAAAGGTATATAAGGCATGAAAACCGTGAACTAGGTGGTTAAGCTTTTAGGCCTTTGAGCAGCAGTTCGACTGAGATCCATTCTGGATGAGGACTCAGAAGCCTCCAGTCTGAGGAAACAGGATCAGCTGAGGAACTAGAGAGGAGAGGTGGCTGGGGCTTGTTCTGCTTCTGTGATCTTCCAGCATTCACCCCAATATCTGTCTCTGGGTTTGTTTTTATTAAGACGGTTTAAGATTCCTGTTACAAATACATACTTAGGGCCAGTGCTACAACCTGTGGTTATAGACAGCCAAGTAAAACAAAGAGCAGGAAATTTGTTCTGTATCTGACCATACTGAGTGGACCCACTGGGTACAGGGCAGTATTAACTCAGCCAGTGATTGTCAAGGTGAGATGGTTCTGAGTCCACAAAAGTAGCACAAAAGAAAGTCAATGAAAATGGTTCTTATGTTTCATTCCTGGAGTCATTACAGATTTAAGCTGAAATGGTTGAATATTGTGAGGACATCCTATTACACAGCTTGATTTTGTTTATTTGTGCATTAGAAAGAACCTCTCCCAAGCACCCTGAAGTCAAAGTGTGCAGATAACAGTGTCTCCACTGGGCTTCTTCCTCTTGAATACCATCAAAGGATTCATCGTTTCTCACAGAGGTGCCACAGTCAGACAAGCCACCAGTCAGCACACATGGGAGGCGGCTGGGTGGGGGTCAGAGTCCAGGGGACGGGGGATGGGGACGGGGACAAGCAGACTGTTTGCTGTGACTCTGAGTCAGCACAGTACTACTGTTCATGACTGCTAAATCTTCAGGACCCACCACTACTAAGGCTTGCCTGGATTACCTGGCCAAGCACACAGGCCAAAGAGGACCAGGGAGGAAACATAAACGGAAAGACAGAAGCCAGGGGCAAAGTACTAACGAAATGCCTTGGATTAAACAAACAAAATCAGAGCTCTTTGGTCTTGAAAGACTGATTCTTAACTGCCAAGTATAAGCCACAATTTTTCTCCTTGTTCGCTATAAAGTAATCACTTACCAGAGTTTCTACGCCTAGGAAAGGAAGCCTGCTACTGAGGTCTCTCTAGATCTTGGGTAGATGCTGCCCTCCTGAGGACTGAACTGGTATGGCTGTTTGTCTCGTGCTGATGGTAAAGAAACTTCTGGATATTGCACAGCTGTTTACCCATTTGTACCTACAGTGAAGTTCCTACTAAATCCATTCAGAAACAGTTATTTCACATAAATATAATTTTATGATTGTCTATGAATAAATTTATCCATACTACTTATTAAGGGAAGGAAAGTGTCCCTTAAAACTATTTTCCAAATCTTGGCTTGTGACCTGCTTTTAACAGACATGACACAAAACAGCAAATATTAAGTAGGAAATATTAGACGGAATTACTGGGATGTTTTGAAGGCCCGAGTGAATAAAATGATCCTTTTGAACTATAGATGGTGTGAGACTGGCTGGATAATATGAAACTTTTAATCAGGAAGTCTCCTTTGGTCCTTTCTGTTAATTTGACCTTTAACAAATGAAGTGTGGTGGACACAACTTTAAGGCGGTGCCGCATGAGCAGTTTGTGCAATTCCCCAAGCTCCCGCTAAATGTGCATCTGATGGAATGCATGACTCCTGGGTTCAGATTTATCTGATTTGAGTTAACCAGTTGGGTCTTAAAGGAGCCTGGATCTCTCCAGAAAGACTCCTTGGAGCCAGGGACGATTACGAAAGACTCCATGACAAGACGCTGCTGGGCCTGGGGTGAAACAGGGCCAATAAAACAAGTGTCTGGTCCCCAGAGCTCATAGCTTGAATTTTGAAGACCCTGATCACTAAAAAGGAAAGCAGCCACCCAGACATTCAAGGGTCGGCTTTGTAACGGGTTAATTCAGTTCAGCCTGGCTTGGACTTACGGCTGGTTATGATCCATTCCACATGGATGCTGGGGACCAAACTCAGGTCCTCTGCAAAAGCAGTACTGAACCATCTTTCCAAAATGTTCTTATTAGTCAGAGTGTCATTTAAAAATTAAGTTAGTGTAACTATTGTTGACCATTGTAAACTGAACAAAATGCTCGTTAAAATGGAGTAGAGAGTTTATCTGATCTTTGACTTCGGAAGAGGTATTTTATAGAACCATGTAGAACATTTTTTGTTTTTTAAGTGATAACCTTGAAGAAACGTTTAGAATTTTTTTTCAATAAATTTGCATGCTATATATTCTAGTATAGGAAAATACATTAAATCAATGGAAGTTTGGATCAAAACCCAATTATACTGGGGAAATGGAGGGACGATGTGAAGCGTCATAGAGGGTGTGGACGGCAGGATCCCCAGTTTCTCACCTTCCTGGACATAGAATGCTGTGTCACCTGCTCCTTCGGCTGTGGAGAGAGGCCCTGCAAGCCGCGAGCGAAGGTTCACAAAGCTAGCACGCTTACTTTTCTCTTCTGGCTTGGACTCTAGCGCCCCCTATTGTCTTTGCAAAGTGAGGCAGGGCCACACTTGAACTCGGAGTAAGAGTGAGGACAAATGGTTGTGATAAAAATCATTTAAATCAGAGATTGGCCAACCCTTTCTGTGAAGTCCCATTAGTGACTGTTTCAAGCCATGGAAGCCATATAGTTTTCACACCTATAAAAATCTAAAACTCATTCTTCACCTATAAACTATGAAAGGCGTCTGGAGGCAGGATTTAGACTATGAGCCATAGCTTGACAGCCCTGATTTAGAGCACCGTGGATGGCTCTTCTGATGACGGGCAGCTTCCTCCAAAGCTGGAGAAGACAGACAGCTTCGCACTCTAACGTGAGGGCACTGGAGGAGCCTGTGAACACTCCCAGAAGTGGACTTCAACTGCCAACTGGCGGGACATGGTCCTCGTTGGTTTGCTAGCGCTGTGATATAAATCCATGACCAAAGCAACTTGGGGTGGGGAGGTTAAGTGCCTTATATGTTCCCATCACAGTCTATCATTGAACATCATGGAGAGAAGTCAGGGTAAGAACTCAAGGCAGGAACCTGGAGTCAGTTAACAGAAGCCGTGATGGGATCCTACTCACTGACGTGCTGTTCAGGCTCAGTTACTTTTCTTGTACCTGTCCAGGACAATCTGTCCAGGGTTAGTATCACCCACAGCGGGCTGATGTTGGGAGCCAGTGTGAAGGTCCTTGTACCCCGCCTCCCCAAATCTCCAGAGAAGCCAGGAATGTTAAGCACACAGGATTGTCCTCTCAGAGGAATGGACACAAAACCTGTTCTTCCACCCAGAATGTTTGGAATTGAAGTGATTAATAGCCTGGTGATCTGTGTTATCTGTTGGGTCAGGTCACAACAAGCTCCTATAACCAGGACCAGAGGTGGCTAACGGCCCAAATAACCTCTGTGCTATCTGTATGACTGAGACCAGGCCAGAACTGTCCCTACGCCCGTAAGCTAGTAAAGATAGCCTATCTCCAGAACCCATCTTCTTGAACGACATATACCCTTGAGTTGAGTTGTCATGTAATTACGCTCCCCTGTGCACCTCAGATTCTATTACACCAGGAAACATTTTTTCCAAATTATACTGTGTTTAAATTTGTTGGAAATAAACCACCTGGCATCAGACTCCTTGAAATCACAGTTTGTTTCCCTGCCTGCTGTGACCGCCTGCTGTGACCACCTGCAGGATCTCCCTCTGGCCCTCCCATATCAATAATTAATCAAGAAATTGCCCCCACAGACTATCTCCAGGCCAATCGGATGAAGGCTTTTTTCTCAGCTGAGGTTCCCTCTTCCCAGGTGACCCTAGATTGTATCAAGCTGACAAAAAAATCCAGCTAACACAGACATGTTATAAAAACAGCTCAGCTCTTGAGTGTGTGTGGTAGATGTGTTTATACTACCTTCAGAAGGTGCTTGTGGGCAGTTGTCCACAGTGGCATGTTGCTTAATCAGCCTTTTAATACTTCCCTTGTCCTTTCTCATCAGCAGTATTTCATGCACTTCCCAGATAAATACTTGGCCTGTCTCAGGATCTGACACTCTATTGGTCTTTAAATAAAGAACTAGTGCAGGAAGTGGGATGCTTCTCCACCTTAATGTGATAGGCCAGTCACCCATTCAGCAGTCAATAATGAGACTAGGAAAACGGCTCTTAGAGGTGGGGAAAGGTTGACCACAGTACACCTCGGTAAGATAGGTGTTAAAGCTGTCACCTGTGATAACATCCGATGGTGGCGAGACAACCCACGGCTCTTTCTCTCTCTTTGGATGAAAAGCTGTCAGAAACAAATCACCGTAGTGACTTACCTGTTGAAACCAAATCTTCCACTCTTCACCAAGCCTGTCCACCTGATGCTCATGCTTCTTCTATACTTCCCTTCTCATTCATCCGTGTCTAAGTGAAAATACAATCATCCTCTGAAGATGATATTTCTATCTGTCTCCCTTTTAGATGGAATTAGTGCTCACCAGCCAACATCCCTGCAGTGAAACAGGACTGTTCAACAGAACATGACATTCCTGTTAGCAAGCACGGCTGTGGGGGCATTCCCTCCATTCTGTGATGGTGCTGTTGGAAGTCCCATTTCTGGTCACAGTTTTAAGATTGTTGACACACGACTCATCCATTCTGGTTGGTGCAGATTGGCTGAGACCGACACAGCTATGATCCCTGGTCCACAGCAAGTGCAGTATGTGAGTGGAGATTTGTTTCAGTAGCAACTTAAGACTTGTCGTTCCTGCACCCTGGCAGATACCCTGATGGGCTGGGTCTCTGATGCTACATGGACAGCCATCCTCAGAGGCACACCTAACCTGGCTAGTGGCCTGTCCAGTGATCTGGAGGCACTAACTACCTCTTCTCAAAATCTGCCTTGTTTCACTTAATGTAATTTCCTTCAAAGTTCATCCAGATTGTCACCATTATTTTTCTAAAGCTTAATAGGATTCTAGTGTGTGTGTGTGTGTGTGTGTGTGTGTGTGTGTGTGTGTGTGTGTTAAAGCTTTCCCCCATTTGTGCCATTTCTATATCTTGGTTGGCATTGTAAATAATTTTGCAATGACCATGGGGAGGGCAGGTATCTTTGGGGTGTATTTATTTCAGTTCCTTGGGTATGTACTGCCATTGAAATTGCTGGTCCAAAGAGACAAATTTGGTATGATTTCACTTACATATGGAATAAAAATAATGAACTGATAGAAATAGACAGCAGGACAGTTGTTATGGGTGTGGGACATAGAAGAGACTAGAGATATTGGTAAACAAGCTCAGTTACAGTCAGATGGGAGGGAAGCTCTGGAGTTAGAGGTAGAGTTCATTCTAGTGACTGGCCATGCACATTTAACAGTAGTTAAAAGAGATTGTCTTAAATGTTTAACCAGGAAGAATAATAAACAGTTGACACGGTGGGGAAATTGCTTTAAAATTAAGTGTGTCCTTATGCATTCCCTCACAGCCGGCTCACCATTCTTACCTTGCATAGGTACAGTTCTGCCAAATTTACCTCCTGACCAGCCCTCAGCTTAGTTTTATAGTGCTTTCCCCACTTTACAATGCGGAGAAGTAATTTAATTCATTCAGAGTTGAATTTTTATTCCTTGCACACATTGTTCTTCTGTGCATCTTATTCC
This sequence comes from Onychomys torridus, assembly GCF_903995425.1. Classification (NCBI taxonomy): domain Eukaryota; kingdom Metazoa; phylum Chordata; class Mammalia; order Rodentia; family Cricetidae; genus Onychomys; species Onychomys torridus. The sequence continues at coordinate 91,536,236 of NC_050451.1, read as the reverse complement.
CTCAAAACCAAATGGCCACGTATATTTTGTCCCTGATTCCACCCCGAGTTCTCTTCAATCCATTCTTACAGAAAGGTAAAGTGGGTGACTGAATCCATATTTGCTCAAGTCAGTCCTTTTTTGTTAAAAAGCCTGACTTTGAATTCAGGCTCTGTCTCTAAACAACTCCGTGACCTCAGACAAACTATTTAACCGTTCTTTCCCGGAATTTTCTCATTTTAAAGGCAGGAAGCAAGTAAAATGAAGCAGCTAAGAAACCTGCCGAGCCCATCAGAGGCTGTTTGTCCTCTCAGCCCCATCACAACTCCGAGGACCTGTCTCTGGATCTTTTACCTTAATGTTGAATCATGTCAGTGCTTTTTCTTTGAGTTTCCAAGTTGCCCACTATCCACACATGATCACTTTCCCCTTTCCCAATTTCTACCTGAAACTTGAATTGCGGGTTGGGGATTTGGCTCAGTGGTAGAGTGCTTGCCTAGCAAGCGCAAGGCCCTGGGTTCGGTCCTCAGCTCCGGCAAAAAAAAAAAAAAAAAAAACAAATACAAAGATTAGATGGAGGAATCTCATATTGCCTAAAGGGAAGGTAAAGCTAAATAAAGATTATACACACACACACACACACACACACACACACACACACACACACGTACACACATTGAGGGTACAAACTGCAGTTTCTTGGGTGACGACTAGAACAGTAGCCAAAGGGAATTAGAATACACTCTCTAGATAACGGAGAAAAAAATCTTGGGATTAAACAACCCATGAGAGTATAAGATGGAGACAACGGGGAGTGGAAGAAACTGAAGCTAGGCAGATTTAAATTCCAATGTGTCAGTGATGACCTCACGAAGTGATTGATGCCTTCCAGGTTCACACTGAGGGCGATGGTTTTTGTAGCTGTCATTCACAAAACAAAAACTGAACCATGCTGCTTGCATCTAGCCTTGCTAATGGTTTGACTGGTATGGTAGCTCATCCTGAAATCCAGGGGGAGACTAAGGCATGAGAATCATTACTTTGAGGCTAGCCCAGGAGACCATGAGACCTTGTCTCAAAAAACAAGCAAATATTTCAGAAACAGCTAAACGTTTGAAAGCATAAGGTTTTAAAATATCCACTCAACTGAAGCTAAGAAACACAAGGTATCTATATACTATCAGAAAAGTAGGTTTAAAAATATTAGACACCAGGAAGCTCCATTGATGACAAGTTCACTCTGTCAGGGAGATAAAGTATATTACATATGTATTCACCAAAGTCACATGACTTCAAAATGCATAAAGCAAGTGTTGACACAACCATTTATAGAAACAGAAATATCATTGTTGGAGGCCATATCACAATGCTCTTAGATGCAGAGTAAATATCCACCCCATATCATGAAACTCCAACGTGAACAGTACTGTAAGCCTGATGGTTGCAAAGTCAACATTTATCAGATATTTAAGGGGGAAAAAAAGCTCAAATATAAGACAGTTTCTCCCCAATAATGGTAATCTCAAAAGTAAGTTTGGAGTACTTTCTTCTTATACAGATTTTTGTAATACTATGATTCTGTAAAATTGGATAAAATTTAAAATATTATTACATCAAATCCATCTAATTTCTGAGCACTTATGTATCTATGTGTGTTGCATGTACATGCTCATGCGGGTGTATGCATGTGTGTGGAGGATAAAGGTCGGCATCTTTTTCAATCACTCTCCACTGTGTTTTTCTGAGTCAGATCTCTCACTGAACCTGGAGCTGATAGGCTAGACTGGCCAGCAAGTTTCAGAGGCTCACTTGATTTCTCTCTTAGCACTGGGGTCACAGACATGTGTAGCACAAATTGTTAGAAGGTCTTATTAATGGAAACAAAGCCAGTGCTAGTTATTGGGGTGAATGCTGCAAAATCAGAGAAGCAGAACAAGCCACAGCTACCTCACCTTGCCAATCCTCAGCTGATTCTGTTTCTTCAGACTGGAAGCATCTGAGTTCTCATCCAAATGGATCTCAGCTGAACTGCTGCTCAAAAGCCTAAAAGCTTATCCAGGCCTCTAGTTCCTGGTCCTCACACCTTATAAATCTTTCTGCCTCCTGTCATCACTTCCTGGGATTAAAGGTGTATGTCACCATGCCTGGCTGTTTCCAGTGTGGCTTTGAACTCACAGAGATCAGGATAGATCTCTGCCTTCAGAATGCTAGGATTAAAGGTGTGTGTGCCACCATTTTCTGGCCTCTATGTCTTAGTGGCTGTTCTGTTCTCTGACACGAGATAAGTTTATTAGGGTTCACAATATTTTGGGGAACACAATACCACCACAGACATGTGCTGCTATGCCCAGCTTTCTATGTGCATGCTGGGAATCCAAACTCAAGCCTTCACAAGAGCCGTCACCCAAGCCCCCCCTGGCTTTCACAATAGCTCATTGTGGTGGTTTAAATGAAAAATGTTCCCCATAGCTTCATGTATTTGAACACCTCTCTCCCAGTTGGTGGCACAGTTTAGGGCAGTCAGGGAACCTGTAGGTGTGTTCCTGCGAGCAGGTTTCAGAGTTTAGAGCCTCGGCCCACTTCCAGTTCACTTTCTCTACATCTTGTTTGCAGTTGAAGACGTGATCTAAGGTTCCGGCTCTTGCCATCTGCAACCACTACGGACTCTCTCCCTCTCGAACAAAGAAGACAAACTCTTCTCTCCTTAAGCTGCTTTTGGTCATGGTATTTTATGATAGCAATGAAAAGTAACTGATACACACATCACAACTGTGATAGAATGGTTTAATACACACATCCTAACCATGATAGAATACCATAGCCTCAACTTCTCAAGATTCAACAGGGAAAAAATTATGTAAGTCAGCAAACAAAAAGACTGACTACACTAATTTTGACATGTTTGTTATTATTCACATTCTTTTCTTAAAAGGATAGTATTTATTAGCAAACTAAAGAAGACATCCACTTAAGGTTCAGGAAACACTGCAGGAGAGGGGCAGAGAGAATGTTAGAGCCAGAGGATAGAAAGAGGTGCCAAATGCCATCTTCAAACCACAATAGCCATGATGACCATGAGCCCACAGCAGCTGCACTTACCGGCACTGGGCCCACACAAGTCAGGGACTCCTAAGAGCCAGCCATGGATGGGAAAGGGCTCTAAGGGGCCAGCCCTGCCATCACTGCTGATGTACTAGCAACAGACTCCAAGAGAAAGGCACAACAGCCAGGTGTATACCCACTAAGGAGATCGCCAGGCTCTAATAGATAGTTCCAAACCCAGGGTCACACAGAGAGCCCTAACCATACTCTACAGGATACAAAGCACAATGCATTTTGGGGAAAGATTTGTAAGGAAAGAGAAGGAGATGCTGGGAAGGGTAGAAGGAAAATAAGAAAGGGTGGGAAAGACTGACCAGAATATATTATATAATATGAGAAATTATCAAAGAACAACTTTTATTAAAATTCCTTTCCTTTTAAAATTAACAAAACACAAAAAGAAAGATAACCTCCTATTGTCATTCAGGCAAAAAGAAAATAAAAAGATAGAAAAGAAATAAATCAATCTACCAGAAAGTTGTTTGGCTTATATAAAGTCTATAAAATATAGTGACAGCATATATTTAAGATTATTGAATGAAATATTCAAAGGAAGCCTTGGAGAATCTTTTAAGATATCAATTACAATATAGCATAAAGTTCAAATTCCTATAAATTAATCTGGCAAAATATGAAGTCCTCCATGAGGAATTTGTATACTTTTATAAGGGATTAAAGAAGCCTTGAATAAAAGTTAGCCTGTGCTCATGGAGTTTAAGACTTAAAAGTTGCAAAAATTAAATTTATCACAAATTGAATGCAGTCTCAGTAAAAATTCTAGCCAGATGCTAGCAAGTTTGAATAAATGTGTGTGTGTGTGTGTGTGTGTGTGTGTGTGTGTGTTTATAATAAAAGAGATTAGTCATGACCCCTGAAACAAAACAAGGTAGCAAGATCATTCTGCTCTTTTAAAGCATATGAAGCCACAGTGATACCAACTGTATAGTTCTAATGAGAGCACAGGCAGCCCAGACAGATACAGGACAACTCATGTGTAGCAAAGAATGGGATTTTCCAGTAAGTATTAATGAGATCAGATATCCATGTGGAAGATATAAAATATAACTGTACCTCTACTTCATATAGCACATTAAAAACTAAGGCTGACTATAAAACCTGTGCATAAAAGTAAAATAATAAAACTTATAAAATATAGAAGAATACATTTTTTTATTGATCATGGGACAAGGGCACATTCCTTTAAAAGACACAGGATTAACCTTTAAAAACAACATGGCAAGTGCTGCAGAGACAGCTCAATGTTTAAAGCAAGTGCTGTTCTTGCAGAGTACAGGGTTTGGGTCCCCAGCCCCCACGTTAGGCTGCACACTTCTTACAACTGCTCATCAAGGTGCTCTGATGTCTCCAGATTCCTCTGGAACAATATTTTTCTATCTCTCTCTCTCTCTCCTCCCTTCCCTCTCTCTCTCTCTCTCTCACTTAAAAAAATAAATATTTCTAAAAATTGTAAAAAGCAAAACAAACCAAAACCCCCAACAGCATGACAAACTGCATAAAATTAAAATTGATGAGTAGTTCTACTCATCAAAACACCCTACTAAGAAAATTAAAAGACAACATATGTAAATGAAAAAAAAAGACTTAGAAAAATATATAAATAACATTACAAACCAATAAAAACCTCTCATAGAAAAATGGGCTGAACAGGAATCTATAAATGATTCTCTATAAGCATTCAATATGAATGAAAATGAAAGGATATTTCATCTCACTAGCTACCCAGGAACCAGAGAGGCATGAACACAGCTGCAATTTAAACATTAAAGGCTAGCAAACAATGCCAACACCTTGGGACAACTGGAATTCTTGCATGATACTGGAAAAAAGCACAGCATTGTACCACTTTTGTAAATTAGATGGGCACAGACCTGGTAAAGATCATAGAAATGTTTTACCCACAGTTTCAACAGGACTTCACAGTTCTTATCTCCTTGTAGTTACATTCCTGTGGAACCTCTTCCTCTTGAAGACTGGACCTAGTGACAAGCTTTTCAGGAATGGACTGTAAAAGTGAAGGCATGCCCCTTTCAAGACTAGGTGTAAGTTCCTCTGCTTTTGCCTTGCTAGCATCCACAATTGGTTTCCTACCATCCATTCTCCACAAATGCCAGTCATGGTCAGTCAACTCATAGATTCTATTTCTCAAGATCAGGAAAGAGATTTCTTCTTCTGAGTAAAATCAAAGTCCACATCGTGGCCTACCACGCCCTACCTGGCCTTGCATGTCACCTTCTGACTTCATCCCCATGACTTTCATCCCTATTCTCCAAATCCCCGAAACACACTTCACCTGGTGTGGGGACCACAGTCTAATGACTACCACCCACTTACCTGATGTGTAACATTAAGTTGTTTCCTGTGAGTCTATTGTACTTACCTGGATCCTACAGTGAAATATGAAAACATCCATGATTTTGTGTTATGTAGAATTTCCAGGTTAAAAACGTCATGAAGAGTCTTTAGGAGTGAGTCTCTCTCAGTTCCTGTCCAGTGCAGCTCAAGAATGACATCTGGCCAGCTGCCTCTTTGAGCATGATTTATATGATGCCCATTGTTCTCCCAAGTCTCCTTACCACAGCTCCTTTTCCCTCCATGGCTCTCAGGATGGAGAAGACTGTGGTTACTAACTTAAGGTTTTACACACTCTCTCTCTAGAACAACAATATAAAATCCAAGATGAAGAGACCTTCTCTTTTAATCCCCAAAAGGAACTAGAACTTAACAAATATAAATTAAACAACCAAACTGAAAGTTAATTAAACGCTTTAACTTCTTCAGAATGAAATACATTAGCGGATCTAGACCATGGGTGTGATATATGCACCTGTGTGCTACCTTAACTACACACGTTCACAGGAGAGGGCATCACAGTGAAGAAAAGACGTCCGAGTCAGAAGGACGGAACAAAGAGCAGTTTCACCAGTTGCCAGCCAAACGCTCTCCAAAGACTGACCTTTTTTTGACCTTTTGTTTTTTCAATACCTCTCGGGGTCTCCATCTTTAAAGGGTGAATAACCGTGGGTGACTGCTAGATATAAAATTCAATGGATGTAGACAAAACACGCTTAGGATGGTTGTTATCACTGAAGACTTACTTGGTAATTATTATTTCCTCTTATATATCCATCTCCACGTACCCACTCTTCATTTTCAGTGACTGTCATTTTTAAAGTCCTTTTAACTCTATATAGAACTGCACAACAGAACATTGAAACTTAATAACTGTAGACATTCTTTAAACCTCTGCTGAAACTTTTCATGATATCTTCAGATGAGGTCATACAGTACAGTGACAGCAACTTGCTATTTTACTGATAGCGAGGAAGTCTTCAAATCCAACGCTACTCAGATCTCCACTGACACTGTTCATTCATAAGTATGTCCTGACACAAGCTACTTGAGTTCTAGTGGCCTTCCTGAGACCAAATCTTGTCACAAAACTAAAACCTTGTACTTCTTATCAAATGCATTTTAGAAAAAAGAAAATGTAATCTTTATAATGTGGGTTTTCTAAGCATCTCTGCGATGCGCTTATCCAGGAACACGGCCACAGATAGAGCTTTTACAACAGTAATGAACCATGAGCATGGAACCTCACTTTTGATGCTGCACATTCATGCATGACCTGATATTGCTGAAATAGAGTCTTTATTTCTGAACATTCCAAAACAGCAGTGTACACAGTAACAAATAGTAAGTCACAGACCATAAGAAAGCATTCATTAGTGCAAATGGGTTTTGTAAAAGGTCTATCAAAAAGATTTATTTGCTTTAAAATGCATTCATTTCCAGAAGCATTGTTAATAAAACATTACAGTTTCATCCTTTGTAATAAAGTATTGAAAATCAATTGTAGTTGAGCAGCAAACATTGCAGGTCTTAAGTGCAATGTGCTTGTGATACCATCATAAATATGAAACTCATGTAAGACAATAAATTAACAATGAAAAAGACAAGACCGTTCAACTCTGCCGTCTGGCTGTCTCCTCGCAATGCTTTAGATTAAATTGTGCTCATTCAACGTAAAGTTATGTCTCAAATTGTATGGTGTATTTTTGCTGATATATCCCTAGAGCTAAAAAAATAGTACCTTACCACAAAAATATTTTTATGGCACAAAATTTAAGTTGTTCCATAGTGGCTCACATAGGCATAAAAAGAAATAGGCACAAAAAAATAAAATTCCTGTAAACTATAAAAAATTAAAATTCAAACCATGTTATAGAACCTAGTTGTAAATATGCAATGTATTAAAATGCAGAACATGTAATGGAAAGATGTTTAGAACACGTAAGTAAAATGAACAAGGTACTTTAAAAACCTCATATGGCAAAGCATTATTGATACGTCTCAATTCTCTCAAAAAAGTATTCAGATACAGAGCAGTTCTACAAAAACTTCCTAGATCTAAGTGTAACAATACTGCAACCATGGGCTTGAGAATGCTGCAGTATCGCAGGCAGAGAGGAAGTGCAATCATTAGTCTCTGGTGATTGGTCCACTGGAAACAATGCAGTACATAGGTTAAAATGTGAACGGGACAGAATATCCCAGCATCCACCGTTACCCAGCCAGCTAGGTAACTCAACCCTCATTTTCACTTGCGTCTCCTTCTTCAAGGGTCCGTAAACTGCATCAGTAGCAACCATCTCTCCAATTTCCATCCCTCAGGGTGCTGAGTGAGGACAGGGGCTTGGGAGGCTGCAGGAAACTGTGAGGAGACAAAGAAAGCAACGGGCTGTTAATAATCCCATGAGTCACTCTGACCCCCTCTCCCATGAGTTCCTCCATCCAGGAATGACACGCTGCTGGCACTGTCCCAAATGTGTGTCAAGTTACATCCTCCTGGGTTCTCGTAGTGTATGCCCATCTGCTGAAGCCTGAGGCCAGAGCACAGAGCCACATGTATCCCATTTGCACAAGTTAATTTTCAATATACCAACACTAGCTCAAGATAGAAAGTAAAAGCTAAACTCTTTAATGGAAAAACAGTTAAAAAAAACATACAGCAACCTTATTAGATGTATAACCTCATGCACAAATTCTTAGCATTTTAAATATTTTTCTATCATAGTAAAAAGAACTTGAAAAATATTTCAAAAATAATTTTGGAAAAACCCAATGTTTTCTCAAGTTTGAAAAAACAGACCCTGTCATACTCTCTGACAGTAGCAATCTTCCTCCTTCAAGATATATTTTTTCAAGAAAAAAAATGGAAGATCCCTAATAATGAACATATATTAAGTCATATAATTAACCATATTAACCATAAACATGATACATCTCTGCATTTACTAAGGAAAATAAGTCATGATTTACTATCACTATCCTTGTCTAAACTGTACCCTTACAAAGAACTTGACCTTCTCAAGCTGAGAAAGGCTTGCCTGAGCCATCTGGAACTCACCAATACTAACTGGCCAAGTTCCTGATGGGTAAAATTAAGATGTTTCAAACCTTGGACAGACACTGTAAGCACAGACTTGAAGACAGGAGGAATCTAGCCACACAAGGAACTTGAGGCAGGGGGATGAAAAGCTCTATAGATGGTACATGGGACAAGGATTAAGAAAAGGGATTCTGAGTACACAGAGACACCTAAATGAGAAATAGGGACCAAGGGTGAGCTATTAAGGACAGTGACCTATGGTTAAACTCGGCCAGAGAAAAGTGAGGCTGATCTGGATACATTTGGAATTTCCAAGTACAGATAAAGCCATCTGAACTAAGTAAACTAATAACTAAAGTTATTCTTACCTTCTGACAGGTTGTGCAATCTTGCTCCGAGGCAAGTTACTGCCATTTATTGCCAGTGAAGGTCTTGGCAGGGCACTGCGGCCCATGATCCCAGAAGTCGCAGCTTTGCTTGGAGTAGGGATTCCTGTGTTGGAATATAGCTGCATGCCATTGGATACAGGCATGCTGCTGCTACCTTGAACTGTTGGACTCACATAGGCTGTAGCTTTCAGGGGCTGCCGGATAGACACCGGGAAATGCCCCACACTGTGAACTCTGTGCTGAATCTGTCCTGGAGATGGGACTGCAAGAGAAAATGATATCTGTGTGAAGAACTCTCAACTGTCTCCCAATTAGATGTGTTTTACATTCAGAGGAGCCTACACTGTCTAAAGAGGTAAGTGACATACAGGTTCTAAGCACCTGTAGGGAAAAATCCCAATGGTCTCCCATTCTGTCAGCAACACTGCCTAAATAAGTTGACCCATAAATAGCATGAAGGGTAAAAATCAGATTCTAACTTGTGACTTCCCCAAACTTATATCAGTATCCTCCTTGACCCAAAGCCTGATCAATTAACATTGTCAGATTACACTTAAAATAATTAGGATTTACATGATATTCTTATATTTGTTTGCATTTCCCTGGCATATGGGATTATGTATGGTCTATAAGTGTGCACATAAATTATGACTTAAACTATTTATAACAGATTTAAAAATATTTATGGTGTTAAATAAAAACAGAATACTATCTATCTTTATTTTATGCATTAATTACATATTATTCTCAACTTTCTCAAGTTTTCTAAGTTGCGAGATTTAGCTGCAAGTTTTTCAATATTTTTTTCAAATCTCATGAAAAAAAAAAAAAAAAAAAAGAGGTGTAAGAAGACCTGCTAGGACCAAATCTGTGCTGCTCAAAGGTCAACTAAATATTCAGAAGGCAATTCTATGCAATGTTTTTCCCCTTAGAAAATTTAAGAAACTCTGAATTGTTCCAAAACAAATTTGTGTTTGCTTAGAAATTATTAGGATCTCTTTTAAGATTTATTTTTAATTCAATTTATTTATTTGTGTTTGTGTGTGAGTGTATGCCTGTGTTTGCACCAGATGGCTGTAAGCGACCTGATGCGGTTACTGGGACTGCACTCGAGTCTTCTAGAAGAGCAGGAAGTGCTCTCAACAATTGAGCCATCTCTCCAGACCCCATTAGCATTTCTTGATAGTTGCTCTGAGGATAGCCTCATGAAAACAAAACATGGAGACAATTTAATAGCTGTAATTATAGAGGAAGCCAGGAGTGATGTTTGTAGGCACAAAACATTCCTTAAGTAGCATTCATTAGGACACTATCTCAGGGTTTACTTGATAATTAAGTTCATTAATCTACTTAAAGCTTTAGTACCTAAAGCCCTTAGTAACCACTCAATTAAAAAGCACTATTTTGACCTTTATAACAGTAGCAAAAATCTGTAAAATAAAGGAAGCGATCTGAGTAACGAGCCTTAAATGTTTCTCAACACTGAACATCATTTTATGGTCAACAGCAATAAACAGGCAGAAATATTTAAGTTTGTACTCCTTTCCTCTAAGAATGAAGAGGCACTGTTTTGCCTGTATGCAAAAGATTTTTTAAGTTGTTTTCAAATGAAAAAAAAATCTGTTAAAACATAGTTCAATATGTGAATCTGGCTCAACTTGCTTTGAAGCACTATATATAATAACCTTAAGTACATGTGTTTGTGGCTTTCTACAGGGAACATGTTTGTGTACTCCCCATCTCAAGACATACAGCTTCACCCCCTCCTCAGAGACTCCCACACACTACCTCACAGGGAAAACATCTCCAAAGAACACATTCCCTCTTGTGTTATCACATTCTGGCCAGTCCAACATTGGAATCACATCCTATGCTCCCTTTTGTGCCTGGCTTCTTTTACCCAATATAATGTGTGCAAGAGCCCCATGTGCTATGGTATGGAATGTCATAACTATCTCTTTTCTTGATGATGGGAGACTGGTTTGTTTCCTTTGGGGTTTTACGAAGATTCTTCATTATGTTTTGTTGATAATGTGAACTACTAGGTTGGGTATATACAGAGTCCTTCAACTATTAGGGTATGTGAATTCAGCCCCAAAACACAAAGATCAACTATATTCTAAATGCCATCTGTGACAATTACTCTGTACTGTCAAGTTCAACAGACTCAAATCACCATGGAAACACACATCTGTGTGTGTCAAGGAAGGTTTTTCCAGAAATGTTTAATTGAGAAGGAAAGGCCTATCCTAAATGTGGGTAGCACCGTCCTATCGGCTCGGTTCTGGACTGCATAGAAAGAGGGCAGCTGGCTGAACACCAGCATTCACTTCGCTGTGCAGATGTCATGTGACCAGCCACCTGCTCTATGCCTTCTTGCCATGATGGATTGTGTGGTGATATTTATTTGTATGTTAATAAATAAAGTCTGCCTGGAGATCAGAGGAAGTAGTAAGCTGTTTTAAGTAAACATAAGAGTCAGGCAGTGGTAGCACATTCCCTTAATCAGATCACTTGGCAGGATCTCTGTGTGTTTAGACCACACTAGGGAACAGAGCCAAGCATGGTGACACATGCCTTTAATTCCAGTACCAACCATAGAGACCTGGAGGTCTGTATAGATAGGCAGTGACAAGGAAGTGAGGTAGCTGGGCCAAGAGCCAATGAGAGGGCAGAACAGCAAGAACAGGAAGTCGTGACATTTTGGAAGCTATAGAGCTGGTGAGGTAAGGTTGGCTGGTGGCTCTCACTATTTCCCTGACCTCTTAGGCTTTCACCCCTATATTTGGCTCTTTTTTTTTTTTTTTTATTTAATAAGACTGTTTAGAAATTGGTCTACATTTGGCACCCTACTGAGTCCCCTATAGCCAATATATGTAAGGGCCCTGCATTAAAAAGAAATCATAGAAAAAAAACTGGCAAAAATGGGCATAATTCCAGTTTTATAAGTAAGAAAATAATAGAAATGCCCGAGTTTCATGATTAAAAACCCAAGGAGAAGTCTGATGACACCATGCTGCCATTCCAATTTTCTCTCCCTACCCTCTACAGAATCCTAAGCCTTGAACCTGAAATATGACTGCCTTGGTCACTTTTCCAATGCTGTGAAGAGACGCCATGACCACGGCAACTCATAAAAGCAAGCATTTAATTGGGGCCGCGGGGCTTGCTTAAAGCTTGGGAGGTTTAGTCCATTATCATGGCAGAAGCATGGTGGCGTGCAGGCAGGCACTGGAACAGTAGCTGAGAACCACATACTGATCCACAAGCAGAGAGAGTGAGACTCAGTCTAGAATGGGCTTTTGAAATCTCAAAGGCCGCCCCTGGTAACACACTTGCTCCAATAAGGCCGCCTCCTAATCCCTCTAATTTATCAAACAGTCCTGCTCCCTGACAAATGAGAATTCAAACACATGAGCCTCTGGGGGTTCTCATTCAAACCACCACAGTGACTGGCCTCTAATGTACAGTTCCACCTCTTGTTTGCTCTCCTGTCCCTGTAAGTGATTCCTCTATTTTCTTCAATTTTTTGCATATGCTAATTAGGATCCTGCTATAAAGAATTCCCCCCATCGATCCATTATTTGTTTAAGAATGCCCAGAAATATTTATGAGGCTATTATTATTATCATTATTGCTTATTACTTATTCTGTGGTTCAAGTGGCTTTAGCTTTGGCTATGGGCCATTTCTTAAAATTAGTCCTTGCATCCTACCAACACATCCTCATCAGTTTTTGAGTATTTCAAAGCTAGACATTCTGAGTCATGTATACTCCATCCTATTTGGGGTTATATTAATTTTTATGACATTCAAAGATGCTAATGTCCACACTGAGGTACAGTCAACAAAACTCCTAATTGATCCCACATTTGCTATTTGCACAACATTTTTCTCTCACCCTACACTTACACTGTTGATCTTCATAACTCAAACATAGAATTTATATTTTTTTCTCAGCTAAGTTTCTTCATGATATATTTAGCTTGCTGCCTAAAAAAATGACAAAGTTAGTTAATAGTCCTCTCTTGTTTCACGTCACTCATAAACTAATTTAACTATTTAACAGGCTAAGCCCTGAGAGGCAACTCTATGTATTCATTCATCGGCTTGTCTTTATTCCACTGTCATTCACTATGACTTCATTGTGTTCAGGCAACATGTCAGCTACTGGGAACAGAAAAGCAAATAAACTAAGGTCCGAGCCCAGAAGAGCTCACAACCTGGTTAAATACATTAACAATAATTTAACAAGAATGACACACGTTGAAGTGCTTGGAAACAGACATTAGATTTAGATTTGAGATATTTTCAATATCCAGTGTTGAGAAATATCTATCTATCTATCTATCTATCTATCTATCTATCTATCTATCTATCTATCCATCCATCCATCTATCCATCCATCCATCCAACCACTTACCCATCCATCCATCCATCCATCCATCCATCCATCCATCTATATCTACCATCTCTCTCTCACATGGGTGTTTTAACAATGTATGTCTGTGCTTGCCAAGTGTCCAAGAGTCCAAAAGAGGCCATCAAATCCCCTAGAACTGGAGTCACAGTGGGTTGTAAGCTATGATGTGGCTGCTGGGTTCTCTGAAAGAACAGCCAGCTAATCACTTAGCGATCTCTCTAGTGCCTCAAATTCAAGAACATCTGCATACACACAGACATATCTTTTGTATTAGTGGTTTGATCATAAAATGTCCTACACAGGCAGGCTCATGTGTTGAAGCCTTAGTTCCTAGCTAGTGGCCTTGTTCTGAGAGATATTGGAAACATTAGGAGGTAGAGACTACCTAGAGGAAGCAGGTCATTGGTCACAGCCTGGAAAGACGTACCTTGCCTCTAGGCCCTTGCTTTTTCAACAACTCCCTCCTCTACCTGCTCTCTTCAGGATGACATTTGCTGTGCCTCAGACCCAGAGCAACCACATCCAGTCAGTCACAGACTAACATATCCAAAACTGAGCCAAAATAAACTTTCCTTCCCTTCGATGGCTTCTCTTGGTTATGTGCCACAGAGATAATAATAATAATAATAATAAACCCCAAATTCTAACAAGACTGAAAGCTGCTCTGACCCGGAGACCTTGTGGTTGCTAAACCTTTGGCATTGGTTTGCAGGAGGAATTTGTGAACTTGGAAGGTGTTTGGAGAAGCAGGTAGAAAACAAAACTTTGCCCTTAGTGATTCCTATAGAAGCTCAGAAGACCAGAATGCCAACTAGACCTGAAGATAGAAAGACTGTATTCTTGATGGTAAGATGGAAAGGAGGACCCCTCTGAGACTCAGACTGCTATAGCTACGGTCACCAGCAAAGCAATGAGGACTTCCCAGTGGAAGAGAAGGTCTGGAGGCTCTGCTATGAAGAAGGCCAGAGGAACCAGAAAAGAGACTGCCCCTAGGAGCACAGCAGCACAGTAGCCGAAAGCATTAGCTCCGGCAGACCTGTGTTAGACCCTGCACTTCCCACCTGCCCACCCTCGGCTAAATTGCTACTTCACCTATTTGAACCTGTGTCTTATCATCAAAATTGGAATGGTAACCGGAACAACCTCACAGAGCTGTTGGTAGACTAAGAAAGATAATGTCTATACCCAGCTAGCACAGCTCCTTACACAGAATAAATGCAGTCACTTCAGTGTTGAACCAGGACATTGAGATGAGCACATGCTGGGAAATAAACTGGTATCCAAAACTGGGCCTGAGGGTTTAAAAACTTCGAGATGCAAACCCTTAGCCAGCACATTCTGCATACTCCGTGGACCTCTACGGCTATGTGCACACTGGCTTACAGTCTTCTTCCCAGTGCCAGTGGAGACCCAACCTCTCCTAACCACCGCATCCCCACAGGGGCTGAGCGCACACACTAGGGTTGGCATTACATTGCTCATTGGTGAAGAAGACAGACAGCAAGTGAGCAACGGCCTCGTGGTATGCTGGAGTGGAGCGGATACAAAGTCCCTTACACACACTAAAACACACCTTCGTCTTTGGAGGGAAAATGCTTGGAATGGTGAAAAACAAGATCAAAGTACGAGCTGAACAAAGCCAGTGTGCCTCTCTACAGAAAACTGACAGACTGACAGAAAAAGATGAGAAGCTGCATGGGTAAGAGGGCTGTATAATGGGCACACTAGTGATTACTTAGTTATCCTGGGGTGGAAGGGCCCCTATAATTTATTAGAAGTAGCAGCTGGTAACATGGGCACTGGAGGAAATACCATTTGATGACAGTGAAAACTAAGTTACAAGACAGAGAAAAGCCTCCTCCGGTGCGCTAAGTGAAAAAGAAACAATGGAGAACAAGCTATTTTCTCCCGGTGTAATGACTACTTAGAAGGGTTAGCGCCACCGCTGTTACACTTACTGCAGGACGGCACCCTTGAGACCCCGCTTCCAGCTCCGTGCAAGCTTGAGTCAAAACTCTGGCTGCTCCTCACGGTCACGGGAGAGCTGAGGTTGCTGCTGACCGCAGCGGTGCTTGGCGTGCGGGCCAGGTTAGGCATACTTCTTCGTAGCTTATCTAAAAGAAGAAAGGATTTTTCTCAAGTTAAAAACCACAAATAAATCCCATGCCAATCAAAACATTTGCTTTTGAAAGAAAATAAATAAATAAGCCATTTTGATCAGTGACACACAGAAAATAGCACACAGACTAAAGGAGAAGTAACCTCTTGCAAGGGCAATACACTCCAGAAAATCCTAACTGATACGTTGTGGACAGGAGAAAAACACATTCTGTAATAAAGAAAAAGGGCCTTCCTAATCAATTTGCTGTTTGTACTACCCAGTAAGTATATTTCTCCATTTACTGAGTAGTTAACACTTCAAATGAGGTTAGAATATGACCCTGGAGTCACTTAGAAATGAGAACACTAAAAACAAAGGTATGTGCTAAATTTAAAAAATAATGAAACTCAAAATCAAAACTTACTAAATCTTTTGCTACAGGTCAAAGTGGAATAAATTAATACAATTAATACCCCCCCCCAAATTCCAATTTTAACTGTCTTAGGATGGCCCCCAGGTGCATTAACTTCTTAACCGTGTTAACCCTCCCAGTATATGAGCTGTCTGCATACTCAGAAAAGACTGAAGACTGAATGGGTCTTTTTGCTTCTTTCCTGCTAGGTGCACCCTCTGCCACCAGGAGGTGGCAGAGAGTTACATACGCACAGCCTGGCTCAGAGTTGAAAGCATCAAGGATCTGTTCAAGATAATTGGTTCTTTGCTAGCGCCCCCCCACCACCACCACCACCCACCTCAGCTCAGGCCAACTCAGACTGAGCCCACACCAGCACTGAACTGGACTTCATTCTCCTCCCCTTCAGTCTGTCCTACGCCCCTGCCCTGGACTCCCCACTCCAGATCCTGTCAGCTCTAACCGTCAGCAGACCTTCCGCCACACAGTCCACAGTTCCTTTTTAGTCACCACTTTCCACAAAAGCCACCTACTCGGCGTCCAGGGGCCCTGCCATGCTCTTCTGGAACACGGACACACCAGGATCAGTTCTACTTCCATTCTTCTCACCCCAGCCCCCAACCCCAAAGCCTAAAGTTCTGGACGCGGGTCAGACTAGTCCTCCAGATTACAGGCTAACAGATACCACAAGACTTCTCTCCCGAGGCCTGATTCCTGGATTCAGCCTATGCCAACGTCAGGGGGGGATTCTCTCATGGGGCGCAATGGTCCCTGCACTTGGACACGTTTCTCCATTCCATGGAAGGAAGGAATGAACAGAGAAATATTTATGACACATATGCTAAAGGCCAAGCACCCTGTATATGTTGGGGGTGCCAAAGTGAAGGAGACCACCAGATTCCAGTCTCATTGGGTTTATGGTTTAAACCAGCATTTCTTAGTTTTTGTTCCATTATCAATCCCAGAGAGACAAATTAACACGGGTTTAAATTCAGTTTCTCCAAAATGAAAGAAACAAATATTAAAGGATAATATTGTGAAAAGTAGAGTAGGCCTGAAATTGTGGATCATAAACATGGTAATGCCTAATTTTGTTGTATTTCTTTCTTTGCTCAAATCCATTAAGAATTACACCTATTAAATATACTCTAACACTCTGGAGTGTGCACATCAGGCCACAAGTTCTCACCTATTAAATATACTCTAATACTCTGGAGTGTGCATATCAGGCCATACGTTCTCACCTATTAAATATACTCTAATACTCTGGAGTGTGCATATCAGGCCATACAGTCTCACCTATTAAATATACTCTAATACTCAGGAGTGTGCATATCAGGCCATACGTTCTCACCTATTAAATATACTCTAATACTCAGGAGTGTGCATATCAGGCCATACGTTCTCACCTATTAAATATACTCTAATACTCAGGAGTGTGCATATCAGGCCATACAGTCTCACCTATTAAATATACTCTAATACTCTGGAGTGTGCATATCAGGCCATACGTTCTCACCTATTAAATATACTCTAATACTCAGGAGTGTGCATATCAGGCCATACGTTCTCACCTATTAAATATACTCTAACACTCTGGAGTGTGCACACCAGGCCATACATTCTCACGGTCACTTTTTTCCAGCTAAATCAGAAACCAGTGATGTACTGGACTCCTCAAGATGCACTGGAAATCAAACCAGAGCCCTTTCTCTTCTCTCCTTACACACCACACCATCTTCACTGCTGATATTCATTAACTGTACCTGTCTAGCAACTTTTTGTTCTTTGGTGCAGTCTAGGGGACAGACAGAAAATCATGCAAATGTAAAAAGCATAGTATATAGTAAGTATGATGATGTACAAGAGATTTCGGAAAGTGTAATGATACAAGACCAGAAGGGTTCGGCTAACCTTCAGACTCTTACTAATACATTAAGACTGTACTCAACTCCTGCTTCATAGACACCTGCTGGCTCAGGAATCTCCCACCCCCACATTCCCTGCCTGTGCACAGGGCTACAGTATCCTGCCATAGACTCTTCATGGTTGTTTTTTTTTTTAATTAGAGTCATTTCCTCTTACTCTCAGAGGATTCCCTCCAAATCCCAGCTATCTAAAACCATAGTGCTAAAATGTACAAACTCCGCTTTTCTTGTATATTTTTACCTACAATAAAAATTAAGAAAAGTTTATAAGCTAGTCAATAATAAAAGTTATTTAAAATCTATTGTTTATGTCTTAGTTAGGGTTGCTATTGCTGTGATGAAACACCATGACCAAAGCAAGTTGGGGAGGAAGGGATTTATTTTGCTTACAACTTCCACATCACTATTTATCACTGAAGGAAGTCAGGGCAGGAACTCAAACAGAGCAGGAACCTGGAGGCTGGAACTGATGCAGAGGCCATGGAGAGGAAATACTTACTGGCTTGCTCCCATGGCTTGCTTAGCCTGCTTTCTTATAGAATCCAGGCTCACATGCCCAGGGGTGGCCCCACCTACAATGGGCTGGACCCTCCCACATCAATCACTAAGTAAGAAAATGCTCTATCGGCTTGCCTATAGCCCAATCCTCCCCTCCCCACACCTTGGCTTTTCAAGACAGGATTTCTTTGTGTAGCCCTGGCTATCCTGTCCTAGAACTGGCTCTATAGACCAGGTTAGCCTCAAACTCAGAGATCTGAGTGCCTCTACCTCCCAAGTGCTGGGATTAAAGGTGTGCATCACCATCTGCCCTACAGCCCAATCACACGGAGGCATTTCTCAATCTGGGCTCCCTCCTTTCCAGTTACTCTACCTTACGCCAAGTTGACATAAAACTAGCCAGCACAGTTACTTCGACATTTTCCATTTAATATCTTCTGAACAGGGTATCTAAGCAGGGTAACAAAGTACAGAAAACAAAAGCTTAGATTAAGAGAAGACTATCTTTTTGCAGCTTCCCCTGACTCCCAGAGCTGAGAACAAACCCAAGGCTTCACATGTTCTACAAGCACTCTTATCAATGAGCTTCACCCCAGACCTACCTGAGGCCTATTAAAGGCCCTAGCTCCACACAGCAGGCACTTAATATTACAAAGGGTACGTGTGTGTGTGTGTGTGTGTGTGTGTGTGTGTGTGTGTAGGCAGAGTATGTGATAAAAGACATTCAAAGAACCCATAACGAGGTCTCTTGAACATCCCAAATCTGATGTGAAGAGCCTACATCGACATGAGACTATTTCCACTACGTATTGTTTTAGATAGCATAGAAACAGAGGGAAACAATCACATGCTATTAATTAGAAAATTGAGCTATATTTTGAAATTTTAATTCCAGGAGCTGATAGTGTGGCTCAGAGGTAGAACAGTTAGCCTAGCACAGTCTGGTCCCAGGGTTGCATCCCCAGTACTATTGATTAATTAATACAAACCAAAATGCAGTTATTTCCAAAAATCTACCATAAATCTTTTGAATATAGCAATTAAAAATTGTACCCTGAGCACATGTGTCTTCTTCCTTAAGCTACCAGCTGTTTTCCATTCTGCCACAGTTAGTTCATCATAACATATACATTTGTTTGCTTTCAACAGTATAAAAGCTTCAGACACTCTTGGTATTTTAACCCTAAATGCACATGGATCTCCTAGGAGGAAGAAATGTCTGTAGAATCACAAAAGTTTTGTTTTTTTTTTTTTTTTTTATCACATTTAAGCACAGTAACATCATAACTCATAAGCAAAAATCTTCCAAACATCCCAAGAATGCCATTTGTTACATCCCCCCCCCCAACTATGATCTAGGTAAGGTACATACATCATGTGAGGTTAATCTCCATTAATCCAGACACATTGATCTTTAAAAGCAGTCTTTGCTAGTATTTGGGTGCCAAGCCCATTTGCTAACTCCATAATCCTGAAATATACTAATAGGCTGAGTATAAATCCTTGGGACACTTTGTGGTGAGCTGTGATCCCTTGAATCAGACCATCAGGAAATATGGTTCACTTTCTGGCAAACAATCCGGAATGCACTCCCACACCTTAAAGTCCAAGGACTAAAACACAATGTCCTAATTCCATCTTCATAAGAAATCAGAGATTTCATCTTCAAGGGCCAATAAACTAGAGAAAAGTGAGAGACCCAGAAGAGAGTTCAGATGCTCACAGTCAGGGGGAACAGACAACCAGGGAATCAGGAGACACTAGTTCCCCTGCCTGTCAACACAGACCCCGGGAGGAGGGTCACTGTGCTGCCAAGGGCTGCACCACATCGCCCAGACCCTGAACGAGTAAAGCAAGCACAGGAAAGCAGCTTAGTCACTTCGGTGTTCTGACGTCTGACAAGTCACCATCAGTGAGTCCCCAAAACATGTCAAGAACCTGTACGAGCTATCTCTTCTGAAACTAGACAGGGCATGAGCCACAAACCAGTCAGTTAAAAACTCTATTTCTGCTGTTTTACATGGGTTTGGTTTTGTTAAAGACAGTCTCACTATGTAGGTATGGCTGGCCTATAACTTACTATGCAGACCAAGCTGGTCTTAAACGTAGAGATCCACCCTCCTCTGTCTCCCCAATGCTAGGATTAAAGGTGTATGCCACCATGCCAGTTTGGTTTAGTTTGAGTGAGGCATATTTTGTCACAATGATTATATAAAATTCAGTTCATTTAGCTGGGCAGTGGTGGCACACGCCTTTAATCCCAGCACTCAGGAGGCTGAGCCAGGTGGATCTCCGTGAGTGTGAGGCCAGCCTGGGCTACAGAGTGAGTTCCAGGTCAGGCTCCAAAGGTACACAGAGAAACCATGTCTCGAAAAACCATAAAAAAAAAAAAAAATCAGTTCATTTTAAAAAGTGTTTTATTTATTCTTTAAAAATTTCACACCAGAATACAATGTTCATTTATCAAATCTACTCCTCCCTTCCCTGCTCCAACTTACTCCAGGATCCCAACTTCATGTCCTCTTTTAAGTTTTTTATTATTTTTAAACATAGATCCAAGAGCTAATAATTATTTTCTCCCATCTATATAGTTTCAGTAATTGAGAAGAACATTGGATATTCTAAAAGTTACCATTTTTCTTTCATAAGTTGGTTCAAATAACATTCTGTGGTAACAAACGGAGGCTCAGATATCTGAGCCATATGTTTAAAAATGTTCAAAAAGTGTAGGTGGAGTGGGAGAGAAATTTTATTCAGCACATCTACTCCAGGCAATGTAGTATTCATTATTTAATTTATTCCTTGTAACATATTTAAGTTGGGAGAAAATATACCAGATGGTTTGATGTGAAATTACAGTGATGTTTTCTGAAAGTTACATGTTATTTTTTTTCTTGGTTTTGCAACTTAGAAAACCAAAGCTTAGTGACCTGAGAAACTTCAGCATGGAAGGGACAGGACTGGAACTCAGGGCCCGCTGATGTCAGTGTTAGTTATTATGGCGCTCTTACCCAAGAGGAACACGTCCCGAACACAAGTCCACAGAAGAGTTTTTATTAAAGAGGACAGAAATGTGACAGGCCTGTGTGAATCACACACGTGAGTGAGTGAGGAGAGGAGAGAAGAGGAGGAGAGAAGAGAGGAGAGAAGAGGAGAGGAGAGGAGAGGAGAGGAGAGGAGAGGAGAGGAGAGGAGAGGAGACCTGTGAAAACTGGTGCCGGCTTTTTAAAGAGTGAGCCATGCATGCGTACAGGACTGCATGTGGCTACTCCACGCATGCATGTAGATTACATGGCCGCGCACGCGCTTTATGTAAAGCCACGGAGTCCTAGTCACACAAGATGTTCTGACCTGGAAATGGCTATTTTGAACCGGAAATAACTAGGCAGTCCGCTGGGAAAGCCCAACCGTGTGGACATGTTGTGATTTCCTATCAGTCAGAGCCTGTACTCTCAGCCATGAAGCTGATTAATCAGAAGCACATCCAGAAAATTACCTTTGTATTCCATGCCCCTTCACATGTAAAACTCCTACAACCTGGACTGGAGTACTGCCTGCTTTCTTGTGGGCAGCGTGGGAATGTGGGCTTAGGGAGACCTAGTCCTCTCCCAATGGTGTTTGATGAAAGTCTCACACTTTTCTAAGAACAACAAACAGCAGCATGGAAGAGAACAAGCCCACTGACGGTGCCACGTGTACTGGCTCATTTTGTGTTTTGAGGAAGGAGCCTCAGTTGAAGAAATGTCTCCAGGAGATCCAGCTGTAAGGCATTTTCTCAATTAGTGATCAAGTGGCAGGCCCAGCCCACTGTGAATGATGCCATCTTTGAGCTGATGGTCTTGATTTCTACAAGAAAGCAGGCTGAGCAAGTCATGGGAAGCAAGCCAGTAAGCAGCTCCCTTCCATGGCCTCTGCATCAGCTCCTGCCTCCAGGTTCCAGAACTGCTAGAGTTCTGGTCCTGACTTCCTTCAGTGATGGACTACAATGTGGAAGTGTAAACCAAATAAAAATAAACCCTTTCCTCCCCAACTTCCTTTTGGTCATGTTGTTTCATCACAGCAATAGAAACCCTAACCAAGACGAATTAGTACCAGGAGTGGGGTATTGCTGTGACAGACCTGACCATGTTTGGGGTAAGACTGTGAAAGGACTTTGGAACTTTGGGCAAGAAGAGCCATTGAGTGTTAAGAGCTCTTTGTGTTCTCTGGAAACTTGGGAGATAAGAACGCTGAGAGCAGAGCAGGACATGGAGGCCTGGCTTGTGAAATTTCAGAGGGAAGCTTGAAGACTTTATCAGGGCCATTTGTTATTTTAAGATTCTGTGGTTCTGGTTAGCTGGGGCTGAAGAATCAGCTGTGCTTAACAAGATAACAGAACTACTAAAGTGAAACATTGCTGGGATACTTGATGCTGGTCAGCTGGAGCTAAATAATTAGCAGTGATCAAGAAGAGACCAGCATCATGAAGGTGAGGTCTTCTGGGAAATTCTCTGAGAGCACAGAGAAGCTATGTTCCAGAGACAGCCAAGGTTGTACCTCCTGCTGGCAGCCAGACTTGGTAATGTGTAAGAGTCACCCAGGTGGTACTGGTTTTGAAGGCATGAGGGGGTCATGGAGAGCAACTGAGGCTTGACACTCTGAGAGGCCAGGAGAGAACAGTGGTGAAGGTGCAGCCTCAGAGGCAGGTGAAAACCCAGGACTGAAGGGGTCATGGAAAGAAGTTGAGGCTTGGCACCAGAAGAGTCTATCAGAGGCTATTGGTGAAAGTGTAGCCCAGGTTCAGCAGAAAATTCCAGTACCATGGGAAGACCACCAAGAGCATCAGCAGCAATGGAGTGGAGCCAGCCCAGCCAGAGCCAAGAAGACAAGCTGTGTGCTGCAGAGGGTGGAGGCAGAGAAGTGATCCAAGCCCTTTGGGGGAGTCCAGGAGATCGTAGTAGATCCCAGACACTGGATGGCTGGAATTTGGTTTTTCTTTGATTTGACTGTGACTGTACCCTTATTTTTCCCTCTTGAAGTAAAGTATTTTACTGGAGGCCATGGTTGGGAGACTGAATTTTAAAAGACTAGATTTTAAGAAATTGGTTATTTTAAAGGGACTAGAGTTTTATTGTGTCTGAGTTTGTAAAGACTGTGGTACTTTCAAAGTTATTTATGTTTTTAATGTGATATCTTGGGGATGAATAAGAAAGGATGGGTTGTGACTGAATAATGTGTTTTGTGTGTCACCTTGACACAAGCTAGAGTCATTAGAGAGGAAGGAGCCTCAGTTGAGGAGATGCCCCCCCATGAGATCCAGCCATAAGGCATTTTCTCAATTAGTGATTGCTGGGGGAGGGCCCAGCTCACTGTGGGTGGTACTATCCTTGGGCTGGTGGTCCTGGGTTCTTTAAGAAAGCAGGCTGAGCAAACCATGGGAAGCAAGGTAGTAAGCAGCTCCCCTCCACAGCCTCTGCATCAGCTCCTGCCTCCAGAATCCTGCCCTGTTTGATTCCCTATCCTGACTTCCTGTGGTGACAAACAGTGATGTGTAAGTGTAAGCTAAATAAACCCTTCCCTTCTCAACTTGCTTATTAGTCATGGAGTTTCATCACAGAAATAGTGGCCTAAACTGAGACAGCAGCTGAGATGTAGAGCCAGCAGCCGGCTGCATGACAGACTCAACTGTGGCTCCTGAAAACAGCTTCAGGTAACAAGGCCAGGTGCCCATCTTCCAGCTGTGACACTGTGTCAAGACAGATATCCAGTAATCACAGAGAATGGAGCACCACCTGGCTGCCATTAGGAGCTTTAAGATATTAGTTGCTATGACTTTCTTAAGCCAAGTCTTGCACTTAAAATCTGAAGGTGTTAAGAGAGAAACTCAGAATATAATGCTTTAAATACTTTCAAATAAACTTTCAGCTTGCAGAATAATACAAGTATGGTGGAAGAAATGATGGAAACTAAAATGTATAATATTTGATCTGTAATCCAAATTGTATTCACCCTGGAGACACTTAAAAATATTATTTACTTCTAGACTTTGAGAAATGGTGTGTTTTAATAATTAAAGGCTGCAACTATATAGGTCCAAAACAGTTAAGTAGTTTCTTCCAGCTTTCTAGGCTGTGCATGGAGGTTCTGGCTGATCACAAATACACACATACACCAGCCTTGGGGTATTACATGATTGTTCTCTCTGTAGTTCTTGGTAGTCACAGAGTCAAACTCCTTGGAATATGAGGAAGAGAACAGTAAAAAATATGAAAGAGAATTATACACACCAACATTACAGATGAACTTTTCATGAACATGCCACATAGCTATTTTCCAATCCTACTGCTTCACAGGTATTAAAGTTAGTATCTGAAGCATGCTTCACCAGACTCCGCCTAAATCTGAGTGTGCAAGAACAGCATTCTCTCGACATTGTCTAAGATCAAAACCCATGGTAAGAGGCTAGTGATGTTATGAATGCAACACGGAGCCTTGGACGACATGGAGCCCAGCCACGCGGTCCACAGGCTGCACAATATGGCCGCCCTACAGTGGACAAATAGCAACACAAAGATCTCCACACTCAGAGGCTGGAGAGACGGCTCAGTTAGCAAAAGACAAGCAGTGTAAGGACCTGAGTTCAGATCCCCAGCACTCAAATAAAAAAAATTCCTATGATCTCAGCTCTGGGAAAGCAGACAGATGCACCCTTGGCTTGTCAGCCACCCAGTAGAGCCATATCAGTGAGCTCCAGATTCAGAGGTATACCTAGTCTCAAAAATAAATAAATAATAAGGTGAAGAAAAATTAAGGAAGCCAACAGCCATTGACCTCTAACCTCAGCACACATATGTGCGCGCACGTGTGTGTGTGTGTGTGTGTGTGTGTGTGTGTGTGTGTGTCTGTGTTCGAGAGCAGTGTGTACACACAAATACACAAAAAGATCTTCACATCTTAATGTGATTCTGAGGTGGGATCATCATGGTAGTTTTCCTGAAGTCAGATATGTATAAACCTGAGACACAGCTAAAGACAGTCAATTTTAGATATAAAATTAGACCAAACTGATAAGGATGAACTCAGATATGAGAAATACCTGCCAACAATTTGGTGGCTAGAAAACATGACCTACCTCCATTGGTCCTATTTGGTTGCTGATCTGGAGTTTGGGCTTGGGGTGAATAATACTGTGGTTGCTGGAAATTATTTGAAGGAAAATACTGGGAACTGGGGCTCCTCCTACAATCTCGAATGCTGGAGAAAGTCTGTGAGTGGGGAATTCCTCTTTGGAAAGGTGAACACCTCGGAAGACGAGGCTGAGGCGGTGGCAAATGATCGAATTCTTCCTCGTCCTCCAGGCTGTACCGGTCATATTCTTGGTCACTACATGTCCCTTTTTTTCCTGAACTCAACGACACACTGGAACTGTGTCTGGACACGGATGCCGAAGTGGAAGCATAGTCTTGCCTGAGACCTATTGAAGCAAACAGTACCATGAGAAAGTTCACGTAACTAATATTAAACTACAACTCACAGCTTTCCTTTAAAATGACAATGAATTACTCAAACGAGGACACACCACCTTGTTTCAGGTTATTAAATCCCCTTCCAACACAAACAAAAACATACATTTATTTCCCAAACACACACATAATGCTAGGTCAGTCAACACTGAAAAAAGTGTATCACCGCTCCAGTGAAGGTCAGACCCACCTGACATGACTCCAAACATCATTACTCACAAGATTCTCCAAATTATCCCTTGTCAAGTTTGGAGATAGTTAGAAAAACCCAGTTTAGGAAGAAATATTCATTATTATTATTATAGTTTCCTGTGAGCTAGTACAATTACAAAAAAACCAATCCCTGGTAGAGAAAGGAACCTGTTCCCTCTATCAATGTCCAGGCCAAGAAGAAAGATTAAAACCTGAGGTGCAAACACTTTCTAGCAAGGTCACTGCCCTCTATTCTTTTATGTTACTAGCTAGTATTTCCTTCAAGTATGGTGGTGTTTTAGTGCCTCAGTAGTCTTAGATTATCTTAAATAGCAACCACCCCAAAGACAGTCAAACTGCAACTTTATTTTCACTATTTAGCATTGTCTATCTCGTCAGGATTACTTAATATCTGAAACTGACATCCAGTCTTTTTCCAGACTAAAGCACTTAAATTGGCCATTAACGATACAAAACAATCACCTTGCTCTTCAACACGTATCTTCTTAAAGCCTCCATAGGTATCACCATGTTTATCATAGTACTCTTGACTAATTGTCAAAGCAAGAAACTGGTGTGTTTAACTATCTCCACTATACCGGCCTGAAAAGATAATTCAAACACAAGCTTTGCCCGGTTCTGTTTCGTATATCTTCTTGTGCCCTTCATAGACAGAACCGATGCCTCTGAAGCACGTCACACAGATGCTTGATAAAGTGTTCCATTTCCTGTAGTCCTCCACAGTTACTTATCCTGGAGCATTTTAATGGAATTTTTTAAGATGCCTATAGACTCCCACAAAGCCCTAGGAAATAATAGTAGCACTTCACCCAGCTTCCAACAGTTTTGCAAATTTGTGGACTAGAATAATAATTAAGGAATTGACAGTGATATAATCCACCCATTTTATTCAGATTTTTCATTTACTTATGCATGTATAGGTTAATATTAAGTTTCTTATAATTCTACTAGCTACATGCTTTTATGCCATTCAAAATACTGAACAATTCTATACCATGAAAATCCCTTGTGTTATGCTTTTAGAAGCATATCTACCACCCTCTCCTTTCCAAGACCTAACCCCATCCACCAATGTCCTACATTTCTAAAGCTCTACCATTTCAAAATGTTACACAAATGGAATAACACTGCATACAATCTCTTGTATCATCTTGTTTTCATTTTTATGATTCCCTGGAGCCCACCCAAGATGTCCTACCAACAGCTTGCTCATGTTTGTAGATGAGTAGTACTCCATGGTATGGACACACCACCCTTACTTAGCCATTCATTGCAGAAGGGCATCTCAACGCAGTCCAGTTAGAGACTGGTGGAATACATGAGAAATGTCCTCCATAGTCTCAGGCACAGTCTCAGTCCTCTGGGGCCATGTGGGAGCTGTGAGCCCTGCCGTGGAGGGAGTACCTCACTAGAGGCAGGCCTTGAGAGTTCATGGCCTTGCCTTACTTCCGCTGCCCTCTCTGCCTCCCGTTTGCTGTTACAGGTGTGATCTCCAGCTTCCTTCTCCTGCCGCTGTGCCTGCTGCTTGCTGCCATGCCTCCACATGCCATGACAGACGCTCACTCCTCTGGAACCGCAGGCAAAAATAAATCCTCTTTTCCTTAATTTGCCTGTGGCCATGGCGTTTTACCCCGAGAGAGAAGGCTATTGCAAATACAGATGCTGAGAATATGTGTGTTTCGATTTTTGTGTGAACACACATTCCTACTGCTGTGAGAGAAATGTCCAAGAATGCCTTCAACCTCCACAGATCAATGTGATGCTGAGAGCATGCCTAATACCCACAGTGCTCTTCAGCACGTGAAGGACATGTAACTCTTCTGACTACAAAGGAAGGCAACACAGAACAAGGAATCCACTCCCTGGGAAAAGTGCCTGGCTCCACCCATCACTCAGAGTCCAAGCAGACACCTCATGTCCCTCCATTAAAAGAACATACTCTCTTCTTGTAGACGAGCCATGATCTGAACGTCAGTGAGGTCCTGTAACTTATATCCCATGGATATAGAGTCATCTTCCAATTCTGAAGTGCTCAGCTCACTGTCAATAGACGACTGGGGGCTAAGAGGGGAGCCTCTGGAGGTGTAACCTAAAACACAGAGGAAATACATTATTAGAGAAATGGTAAGTATGCTTGTGCTACAAATTCATACGCAAGTGGCATTTTTCTTGTTTATATGATGTAACAAAAAAACTGACATGTTGTCATTTGCCAGGCAATAAATACATCTTTACATGTTCACAATAGCTAAGTGTGAAGTAATTTATTTACTGTTTTTTAAATCCAACTTGTAGAATGAAAACATAATCACCCAGTACTGTCTACTAAAAAGTTAACGCACAAATCTAAGGGTGTGGTGTTTGAAAATATATATGTATGTGTGTGTGCGTGTGTGTGTGTGTGTGTGTGTGTGTGTGTGTGTACACATGTACACTTTAAACTAATAATCAGATGAATACATATCTGGCAGTAACTGGTTACATATTTCACAATTAAGTTTAACCTAGTCCATTTTTAGTGGGCAGACACAGTAGTGCCATAAATGGAAAATGTCATGCATAAAAGACACATTAATGTAAAGACATATACACGTCATAATTTAGAGTAGTGAGCAATCATGGAAATCTGCTGAAACCCAGTGAAAACTCATCAGTAAGTTAAGATAAATGAACCAAGAAGAAAAGAGCCAGATGAAAGAGTGCTGTGGAACGGATTCGCACCAATGCCAAGACCAGAAAGGCAATGGAGAGACTAATCTTGTGAAAAGCCAATACAACCATTCCATCCCTGAAGCCCAGATTTTAAAAGCTAACAGAAAACACGAACTGTTTAGAACACGACGTAAAGTCATGTGACTTTGATATCAGTAGAGAGCTACTTAAACTGTGCTCATATCCCATCTAGGTCAGGCGTTTGCTAAAGAGGGCAGACGGTCTACCAAGCACAGCTGAGACCAAGCAGTAGACAAGCATCCAGCACAGGAACGCAGGTGCTTTCTACCCAGAGTAAGCGTGTGGCATGACCTCCATGATACTAGGTCACCCTCTGGGTCCCCATGGCAGATGGATGTGAGTCGTGTTTCGTGACTAAGTAGCAAAGCAAGCAGCTGGTCAGGAAGTTGAAAGATTACCTGTTCTCTCGGGTGTTAGTATTGCTTTGTTGGAGGTTTTAGAGGAGCTGGGAGTACTAATGCCATTGCTGTAAGGGCTGAGTCTCGCAACAGGACTATAGGGGAAAGCCAGGGAAGCAGGTGAGGAGAAGAGGCTCCGCCATCGGCTGGCTGTCACAGAAGCAAACACAGCAGCAGTTAGCTCTACAGAGGCACGGGCTGGTTCATCAGAGGGACAAACGGAAGGAAAACAAAGCAACTTTTCCCATGTTAACTGGCTTCCATTCATCTAAGGAAAAATGTGCAAAATCATGAGGCCTCGTCTGCGCAACCACTGGGAAATAGCCCATCTGCTTCACTCTGATTAAAGGAATATGCCTGTATGAAAGGGAAATTCCAATTTCTACATCAGAAATAGTTTCCATTTCTGAACAAAACTTAAGTGTTTTGTTGTCACATAAAACAATACCAAAAGATAAAAACAAAAATCAAAAACTTGAGGTTTCTAGAACCCATTCTTAATATTTAAAGCCCTAAAAAACTGTTTTATTTACTTTCAAGTGCAGTTAATTTAAGAACATATTAATCAAAATATTTTATATAGACATGTCTGGAGAGATGGCCCAGCAGTTAAGAGCACTTGTTGCTCTTGCAGAGACCCTGGGTTTCCAGCACCTCCACGGTGGCTAACAACCACCTAACTCCAGGTCTTAGGAAAGAGTTTCTGACCTCCATGAGCACACCAGGCATGCACGTGGAAGACATATACACATGCAGGAAAAGCACTCATACAAATTCCATCAACCAATTTTTTAAAATTTTATATAGAAATTTGGATCTGGATTGCAAGACAATCTCATAAGGACTATTATGTTTCCAAAGGCCTTGGGTTTTAGACAAGCTTTGGGTGAAGTGGTATACAAACCATAGGAAGCCAGCCCCATGGCAGCTAATTTAAATGCCAGTGGGAGAGACTACCAGTGATTGCATTTCTTTTATAAGAATCTGCAGATTTTTCTTAGGGAACAAATATCATGTGTGTAATTTTTAAAGGCAGACTATCAGGTTAATATTTTAATACTACTTTGATATGAAATTAAAAATCAAAGGAATTGTACCACAATCAACATATAATCTAATTCTTCAGTTATCTCCCATATTCTAATTGGTTTCTCTCCCTCAAAATTACCTCTTCCTTGTGTAGCATGAATCTTAAAAGGTCTTATTAATGAAAGCAAACCCAGAGCCAGGTACTGGGGTGAACACTGAAAGATCAGAGATACAGAACAAGCCACAGCTACCTCACCTTGCCAATTCCTCAGCCAATCTTGTTTCCTCAGATTGAAAGCCTCTGAGTCCTCATCTGAATGGATCTCAGCCGAACTGCTGCTAAAAGCTAAAAGCTTTAAAAGGCTTTATTTAGTTCCTGGTCCTCACGCCTTAGATACCTTTCTGCTTCCTGCCATCACTTCCTGGGATTAAAGGTGTGAGTCACCATGTCTGGCTATTTTCAGTGTGACTTTGAACTCACAGAGATCCGGACGGATCTCTGCCTCCAGAGTGCTAGGATTAAAGATGTGTGCTATCACTGCCTAAACCTATGTTTTATATAATGGCTGTTCTGTTCTCTGACCCCCATATAAGTTTATTGGGATGCACAATATATCAACCACATCCTTGTTAATCTTAAGTTCATGAAAAAGACCCCTCATGACAAAACATTTAGTGAATCACAAACATTTCCTGAGTCTTCAGAGCAGGAAAACCACTAAGGTTGTCAAAGTTTACTTTTCCCAAAGGCAAGCACTTAAGACATAGCAAGCAGAAGGGAGAAATAGAGTCAGTCTAAACATTTGACAAAAATGTAAAGAAACTTTGAAAGACATTCCCAGGGCCTTTCTAAGGTGAGCACTGATGAGTACCCACCCACCGGAGAAGTGCTCAAAATGGCCAGTGGCATGGGAAAAAATGGTGGATGTGGACAGTCAAGCAAACAGGGAGCTGAAACACTGGGATTCTGCAGGTCCTTGAAAATCCTATCAAGGTCGTTTAAAAGAGCAGACTGTTTCTTCCTTCAGTACAGAGTTTTTGATATGAGTATTACTTCAATTGTGTAAATATGGTTTTATTTCCTATATAGGTTTTAAAAAAGCCAGCAAAGCAACTATGTTCATGATAACATTCAGAATCCTCAGGTTGCCTGGGAGATGGTGCCATGAGATCTGGTTCCTAACTGACATGGGTCCTGCATGTCCCTTCTTCAACCTGCATGTCTGTGCATCAGCAGCTCTCGCTCTGAGCCAGAGCAGACACGGACCCTGAGTACCTTGGCTCTGACTTGACCCCTAATATATGCAAAACTGCAGTGACTATGCAGTACATACACTAGGTGGCTGTTCTTACATCTTCAGTCTCTACTACTGGGTGTCTGTTATTGCAAATTCTATATTGAACAAACAAAGTCATAGTTCTTTGTGACTGCTAACTTGCTTGACAGACAATGGTATTTTATATGAGTCTGATCGTTCGCCAGGCAAATTACAATAACTTTGTGTTCTCACCCACAGATGCAGGGGACAACAAATCCCAAGTAAACAGCCCTCGTTATTCTGCACAATGACTACAGTGACCCAGCCTCCCTGCACAATGGCACAGTTATTGTGGCTATGACAGCAAGGTCCCAGCTAAGAACACAAATAGCATCTATTGCAAGAAAGAACATTCTATATTGTTCTTCAGCAGGCGATTGGCGTTTAGGGAGAGGGAGTAGAATTACTGTAGAGGCAATCTCATGAAACAATGTTGCTCTATTGGTGCCCAGGCCTGTGATGGGGACGAGAGGGAAGGGGAGCGAGAGGCAGGCAGAAGGGATGCTTCCTCCTCATTCCTGTGGAGCTAAAGAACTGCAAAAGAAACAATTTTTATGAATAACAAAAAGGGGCAGTTTATGTCTTCATTCAATTATTTTTCTGATTTTGTTTATTTGGGGTGTGTTTTGTTTGTTCTTTGGAGACAAGTTCTTTCTCATATAGCACAGGCTGGCCTTGAACTCCTGTACTGCTTCTATGGCCAAAGTGCTGGGATTACAGATGTAAGCCACTACATGCAGCCAGCAGAGCTGACTGTCTTAATAGGAAGATGGTAACTTGTAGGATACTCAAAGATGCCCAAAATGACCCTAAGAGGAGGAAGACAATCTTACCAACGCAGAAAATGGGTGACAAACTCGTCTACAACAATTTTCCTTTACTCCTACTCTAAGAAAAGCCGGGCGGTGGTGGCACACACCTTTAATCCCAGCACTCGGGAGGCAGAGCCAGGCTGATCTTTGTGAGTTCAAGGCCAGCCTGGTCTACAGAGCGAGATACAGGAAAGGCGCAAAGCTACACAGAGAAACCCTGTCTCGAAAAACCAAAAGAAAAAAACCTTTGGGGGAAAGAAGGTCAAATGTGCTTAGTCATCTGCTCACTTATGTCCTGTGCATATTCAAACTTTCCAAACTTAAGTAAATGGATATTTATGAATTATTGTTTACCTTACTGTGCATAACTATGAGGGGAATCCCAGGTTAAGTCCTCCAGTGATGCCGTTAAAAGCCAGTCCCGGGAGGGCGGCAGATAGTTGTTGCTTTCAGAAAGAACTTACAGGTTTTGCATCCCAACCCCCAAAGAATAATTGTGTGGATGAGAGAAATTCCCAGGAACATTAACAGTCCCACCTTCCTTCAATCAGCTTTGCCTAAACACACACAAAAACACAGGGAATATTCAGATTTCATTGAATACATGTCTGTGCATATTACCAAAATCAAACTGAAGAATCAATATGACCTAATTCATGTGAAAGGAAAACCTGATCTAATTAAAATCTCAGTGATGGCCCTCAAGAGGTCAGTTCTACACTAAACTGAGAATTCAAAAACCAAGAAATAGGGGGCTAGAGAGAAAGCGCAGGGCTGCTCTTCCTGAGGACCTGGGCTTGACTGCCAGCACCCAGCCCGGTGGCTCACAGCCACCCCTAACTCCAGTTTTACAAATACACACACGGCGTATAACCACAGACCCCCACACATACACATAAATGACAAAGTAAAGAAAACAGCAAATGCTATCAAATGTTCTCTAGACAACTCTTTTTGTACTATCTTCTCTTGTGGAAATGAGCCTCTCTCTAGAAACTTCTAAGCCATTTGGGATTCATAAACACACGCTAATAATGTTAAACATGATAAAACTAACTAATATCTATTGACTTTAAAACTATCTTACCACTCCCTGTCTGACAGCTACACTATTTTATCCAATTCTTTAAACTGAACCCTGCCCAGCATGTCTTTGAATATAGACAGGTTTAACAAGGCATTTCAAGCCAGCTATGGGTTAAGTAGGAAAAAGGCACCCATAGAACACTCCCCCATACTCATAAGTAAATCTAAATCAGTGAACTTAATCGGGATTAATCTTGTGACTCGAAGCTAATGATTTTTATATTACTAATGGTGAGGGCCTGTGACTGAGGAAACCAACCTGTAAAAAGGAGCTAAATGGGAGTCACTGTCTACAGGAACTATGAACAAGTCTGGGTTGCACACTGAAAATGAAAACACAAGCCAGTCGGCAGTAAACCACACAAAAGGCCAAGAAGGCTTCTTCAATTCTGAAAAGTCAACATCCTCTAAAATCTCCAGCAAGTTCAGCGCTTCAGTCCTGTTGAAAGGGTTCACACACACACTGCTGTCGATTACAAAGCCTCTGTGCTGTTTAATCAGGTGAAGAAGCCCTGGAGGACGGAGCTTTGATCTCTCCATGGGCGTCTCACAGTACTTCACATTTCTACTGAGGTAGCCCTGGTCTCTATTCTTTCCGCTTCTTACTGCACTAACACGTACAGGCAAAGCTGGAACATGCAGACACTATGCCAACTCTTGATTCAGCAGTCTCCCGTGCACCCCTCAAGGAAAGCAGGTGTCCCGGAGTCAGTGTCACTCAGGATGGTTAGGGTGATGCTGCACTAACGAGGCAATTCCAGAGCAGCCCAGTGTCGGCTCCTCAGACTTTAAATTCTTACTAAAATCTCTTTAACAGCAAATCTGACTAAACTTCATACAGAATCTTTTTCTAAGGCATGATCTTCTATCTCTTTGCTCCTGGCCTCTCTTCTCAAACAGCTATATGTATAATCTCCGTCATTTCCTATGGTTTTGCCTTGTAGAGCTGGCCAACTGTCATGTCAACCTTTGTAAGCAAAGTCTTGAGCAACTCTGACAGGAAGGAAGGAAGGGAGGGAAGGAGGGAAGGAGGAAGGGAGGGAGGGAGGGAGGGAGGAAGCATGCCTATAAAATGATACAGACCATCAATATTTACAAAACACATTCAGTATTTGCCAAGAGATACAGAAACCAACAGAGGTCAGTTTCTAGTGGCTGCTGGCTCTTTCTCACAGAAACACACTGCAGACTCCCCTGCTCTGTACTCTCGCTGGGAAGCATGCCTGGCCCTACATTCCTACCTGCTTTTTAAAATTCATGTCTCCCTTCACTTGTGTAGGCACCACTATCACACTATAAAGTACCAGATGCCACACACACTGAAATGAATAAAATATGGGGGATGTTCACCCCTCCCTCCCACTCTGACTTCTAAATAGCAGCTATTACAGAAGAGAAGAGAGCAGCCAGGGAAATACAGCAAACCAGGAAACAAAATGAAGCACAATGAGTAGCACACTCAGAGCAAAGCTCGGACAGTGAAGAGATGTTCCAACAGAAGACATGAAATTTAAAGGAGTGTGGCAGGAGTAGAGCCTTTGTGTGTCAGAATGCTGTTCTAGAACGAGAAGACACCAGTGAATGGGCAGAGGCATGAAAGAGAAGTATCCAGCCTAGAGTGGCAAATGTTTAGGCCAAGGCCAAGGGCATACGTGAGAAGAGCTGGGCCTAAAGACACCGGTAGGATTGGGGATACCATCTCTTACACTCTGTATACCTTACAATTAGAATCGGACTTTGACAAGGAGCCAGCTCCGATTAGACATGTATCTCTTGATGACAGCCACGCAGATGGATGAAATGACACACAGACTGATGACTTTAAGAACAACTAAGGAGGCTTCTCCAGCAAATTCAGAGAGCCATGGTCCTCACTAACGCATGCTCAGAACACCTGGACAGAATGGGTACAGTAAGTGTGTCTGAGCTGGAGTGGAGACTCTGCTATCCAGTGACTATGGGAGTGGACAAAGGAAGAAAGCAGTCACACCATCCATGAAACAAAGAACATGAGAGACACATGCCGAAATCCAAGACAAAGCTGAGTTGAGGTGGTCACTGGACAGGCCCATGTGCTGGTGCCCAGTACAGAACTAGAATTCAGGCAAGGACAGCAAGACAGAAGCAGGAAAATCCAACAAGCAGGTGTGGGATAAAGGAAACACCATAGATAAGAAAGAACTCGCCAGAGAAGCTTGACGAGGGAAAGACAAGGGACTTAAGGGAAGAATGATTAAGAATGGATATATGAAGCCAAGATGGTGGCCTAGAATCCAAGAACTAGAAAGCTAAGGCAGAAGAATTACCCTGAGTCCCAGTTCGTCCTGGGCTACAGAGTGAAAAGGGGTCAAGGTAAAGAGTAGATATATGGAGAACCAGCCAAGAAACCCAAGAAATGTCACCTTTAAGGATGCAAGAGGCTCAAAGAAAAGATTGGTGTAAGGCAAAAAGACACAAAACAAAACAAAAGACTAGTAGAGGAGGATTGAGGGGTAGCTATTGCCCTTTTTAAAGGAAAAGCTGTCACAGAGGAATTCTGTAGAACAGGGCTAAGAAAAGGCTACTAGCCTGGACAACTCAGACCCTATGAACAAATTACAGAGGAAGATGGAGAAACGAGTGCTAACAGATCAAACAGACAGGAGGCGAATCTTTCAAGAAAGCTTGACTACAAGAGGAGAATTGTGGTTTGAGCTATGAGGGGTTGGGGATAAAGGGAAAGGGAGGTGGGTTCTGGAGTAAAAACATCTGTGTGTTCACAGAATGAAGAGAATGGACCAGTGGGGGAAAGGAAACATGGAAAAAAGGGAAGGCAAGTCTGCTGACCAGAGGGACAGGGCAGAGAGGGAGAGCCTTGGAATGGATGCCTTGGAAACAAGGAGCATAGGAGATGAATGTGGGTCATACAGAACCTTCTATGTATAAATTCCAGAGCAACAAATACTGTGAGAAGGCAGAGAGAGGCTGGCATAGAGTCTCGTGTAGTACTGGTCTGGAATTTATTTTTCAGGACTGGGAAATGAATCAAGGGCCTTGCACATGCTAAGCAAGTACTCCACCACTGACTACACTATTAACCTTTTATAACAAGGGTCTGGAATGACCACCATGGAAAATAAGAAAAAGGGCTAACCAGGGAGAAGTAAAGGGATTGTTTAGAAGATGCTCTCTAGTATATATCTGGAATGATATTAATCTCAACATGTAAGCATCAGAGCTAGCCACCAGCACCATGTGCTAATCTAGCCATGTGGCAGAGGGTCTAGCTGGTCAGAGAAGGTTGCAGATGCACACAAAGTCAGGTTCACACTGAAAAAAAGACCTCTAAACAGGTACAGAATGCTTTAAAATGTGCTTAGATAATAAAGAAAGAAAATGGATATAAACAGTCATAGAAAATAAATTAAACCTTTATATTTTAAGAATGTCTCAACTTCAGAATGGAAATCAGAAAATATGTTGCACTGGGGGAGAGGTTATCCCTTTGCTTCCACAGGAAATAAAAAGCTATGATCTCAATTTCCAAATAAAAAGGAACAGACTAACAGAATGGGTGAGAAAACAGGACCTATTATTCTGCTGCATCCAAGAAACACATGTTAACATCAAGAGTAGAAATCACCTCAGGGTAAATGGGTTGGAAAAAGATATTTCAAGGAAATGGAACTAAGAAACAAGCTGGTCTAGTCATTTTAATATCTCACAAAATAGGTTACAAATAAAAATTAATCAAAAGAGATAGGAAAGGACACTATGTATTTATTCAAAGAAAAAATCCACTAATACGGCAATTTCAATTCTTAACATCTATACCCCAAACACAAGGGCACCCAAGTTTGC
This sequence comes from Onychomys torridus, assembly GCF_903995425.1. Lineage (NCBI taxonomy): Eukaryota > Metazoa > Chordata > Mammalia > Rodentia > Cricetidae > Onychomys > Onychomys torridus. The sequence continues at coordinate 91,499,063 of NC_050451.1, read as the reverse complement.
AAAAAGAAACACTACTGTAGCTTAAATCACATATTGACCCTCATACAATGATAGTGGGAGACTTCAATACCCTACTCTCCTCATTGGACAGGTCATTCAGACAAAAATTAAACAGAGAAACACTGGAGCTAACAGGTGTTATAAACTAAATGGACCTAATAGATATTTACAGAACATTCATGCAAACACAAAAGAATATACCTTCTCTGTATCTCATGGGACTTTCTTCAAAATTGACAACATACTCAGATACAAACCATCACAGATAAAAGCTAGATATCAACAACAGAAATAATAGAAAGCTTACAAATTCATGGAAACTGAATAGCTCTCTACTGAATAAAAAAAAAAAAAATGGGTCAAGACAGAAATTAAAGACTTTCTAGAATTCAATGAAAATGAACATAGCATATTCAAACTTATGGGACACAATGAGAACAGTTCTAAGAGGCAAGTTCATGGCACCAAGGGCCTATGTGAAACACTGGAGAGAGCTCATACTAACAACTTGACAGCACACCTAAATGCTCTAGAACATAAAGAAGAAATCACACCCAAAAAGAGCAGATGGCAAGAAATAATCACACTCAGCTGAAAACAGTAAATTAGAAACAAAAGACAAAATACAGAGAATCAATGAAACAAAGGGCTGGTTCTTTGAGAAAATCAACAGGATAGACAAACCCTTATCCAAACTAACAAAAAGGATGAGAAATATCCAAATTGACAAAATCAGAAATGAATATGGGGCCATAACAACAGACACCAAGGAAATCCAGAATCATAAGGACATAGTTTAAAACCTTGTACTCTGCCATATTGAAAAACATAAAAGAAATGGATAATTTTCTTGATACATATCACTTACCAAACTTAAATCAAGATCAGATAATCAATTTAAACAGACCTCTAACCCCAAGTGAAATAGGTGCAGTCATTAAAAGTCTCCCAATCAAAAAAGCCCAGGGCCAGGTGATTTTAGCATAGAATTCTACCAGATTTTCAAAAAAGAGTCAATTCCACTATTCCTCAAATTATTCCACAAAATAGAAACAAAAGGAATATTGCCCAATTCATTTTATGAGGCCACAGTTACCCTGATACTCGAACCACACAGACTCAGCAAAGAAAGAGAATTACAGACCAATTTCCCCCATGAACATAGAAGAAAAATATCTACAAACCAAATCTAAGAACACATCAGAAGATCATAGACCATGATCAAGTAAGTTTATTCCATAGATGTAGGGAGGGTTCAATATATGTGAGACAGTTAATGAAATTCACCATATAAACAAATTGAAGGACAAATAAACGCATCATCTCAGATGTAGAAAAGACCTTTGGCAAAGTTCAACAGCCCTTCATGATAAAAGTCTTAGTGAGATTAGGGATACAATGGACATACCTCAATGTAATAAAGGCAGTCTACAGCAAGCCAACATCAACTTAAATGGAGAGAAACTCAAGCAATTCCACTAAAATAAGGAACAAGATAAGGCTGTCTGTCCACTCTTTCCATATATATTCAATATAGTGCTTGAAGTCTTAGCTACAGCAATAAGAGTACAAGGAGATACACATTGGAAAGGAAGAAGTCAAAGTATCTTTCTTTGAAGATGATATGATAGTATGCATAAGTGACCTTAAAAATCCCACCAGAAAACTCCTACAGCTGGTAAACACTTTCAGCAAAGTAGCTGGATACAAAATTCACTCACAAAAATCAGTAGCCCTCCCATATACAGAGGACAAATGGTCTAAGAATGAAATAAGGGAAACAACACTTTTCCACAATAGCCTCAAATATTATAAAATATCTTGGGGTAACTCTAACCAAGCAAGTGAGACACTTGTATGATAAAAAACATCAAGACACTTAAGAAATTGAAGACATCAGAAGATAGAAAGATTTCCCACAATCATGGATCAGTAAGATTAACAATTTAAAAAAAGTGTCATCCTACCAAAAGCAATCTACAGAGTCAACACAATCTCCATCAAAATTCTAATACAATTCCTCACAGATCTTAAAAGGGCAATTCTTAACTTCATATGGAAACACACAAAAACCCAGGATAACTAAAACAGTCTTGAAAAATAAGCTACTGGTGGTTTCACCATCCCTGATTTCAAATTCTACTACAAAGCTACAGCATTTGTTAGCACCAAAGAGACACATTAATCTACGGAATTGAAGACTGACATAAACCCACACACCAATGGATGCCTAAGGTTTTGTTTGTTTTTTGTTTTTGTTTTTGTTTTATAATGAGGTCAGAAATATACCGTGGACAAAAGAAAGCATTTTCAACAATGGTGTTGATCAAACTGGATGTCTGCCTGTAGAAGATTGCAAATGGATCCATACTTACCTCCTACACAAAACAACTCCAAACAGCTCAAAGACCTCAACATAAAACCAGACACACTGAACTCGACAGAAGAGAAGGTGGGGAATAGTGTTGAACACATTGACACAGGAAAAGAATTTCTGAACAGAACACCATTAGCACAGGCACTAAGATCAACAAATGGAACCTCCTGAAACTGAGAAGCTTCTGCATGGCAAAGGACACCATCATCCAGACAACGCAGTCACCTATAGAATAAGAAAATTATTTTACCTACTATACATGTGATAGAGGGCTAATATCCAAAATATATAAAGACCTCAAACCTAGATATCAAGAAAACAAAAGACCTAATTAAAAACTGGGTACAGATCTAAACAGAATTCTCAATACAGGAAACTCAAATGGCTGAGAAACATTTAAAGAAATGTTCAATATCCTTAGCCATCAAGGAAATGCAAATCAGAAGAACTTACACTTGTCAGAGGATGTGAAGTAAGAGGAATGCTCCTCCACTGCTGGTAAAAGTACAAATTCGTACAGCCACTATGTAAATAGTGTGGTGGTTCCTCAGGAAGATGGAAATCAATCTACCTCAAAATCCAGCTATCCATCTCTGTGGTAGGATGAAACCCAAAGAACGGTTCATCCTACCACAGAGACACTTACTCAACCATATTCACTACTGCTCTATTCTTAGTAGTCAGAAATTGGAAAGGACTTAAACGTCCCTCAACAGAAGAATGGATAAAGAAAATGTGATACATTTACACAACGTTGTATTACTCTGCTGTCAAAAAAATGACATAAAATTTGTGGGCAAATGAATGGAAATAGAAAAAAAAAAATCATCCTGAATGAAGTCCCCCAGACCCAGAAAGAAAAATATGGTATGTATTTGCTTATAGGTAGATATGAAACCAATGATAAACATGCTACAATTCATAGAACTACATAGGGTAGGTATAGAGTAAAGGACTAGAGGGAACAGATAGATCTCCTTAGGAAAGGGAAATAGAATAGAAAGATATGAATGGGGGGCTGAAATGGGAGGATCAAGTGAGGAGGGGGAGGAGAGAGGGAGTTATGGAAGGAAATAAGGGGCAGACAGCTAAAATTAAGGGTCATTTGAGGGATAGCATGGAAACCTAACACAGTCTAAGCTTCCCGTGCTGGCTACTTTGATGTCAACTTGAGACAAGCTTCTGAGGGAAAAAAGCCTCAGTTGAGAAAATACGATCAAGCTACAAGCAAGCCTGTAGGGCATTCTTAATTAGTGATTGATGTGGGAGGGCCCAGTCCAATATGAGTAGGGTGACCCCTGGGCTGGTGGTCCCAGGTTCTACATAGGAAAGCAGGCCGAGCAAGCCATGAAGAACAAGCCAGTCAGCAGCACCCCTCCATGGTCTCTGCATCAGCTCCTGCCTCCAGGTTCCTGTCCTGTTTGAGTTTCTGTCCTGGCTTCCTTCAACGACAGACTACAATGTGCAAATAAACCCTTTCCTCCCCAACTTGCTTTTTGGTCATAGTGTTTGATCACAGCAACAGAAACCCAAACTAAGACACTTCCTTAAATATATATGAAGGCAATCTAAATGAAACCACCTATTAATGGGGGAGATAGAGTCCTAACTGGCCATCTCTTGTCACGAAATGAAGCTTCCAGTACTGTGATTGCATTACAACTGAGTTATTGACCAAACAGAATCCCCAAACAAGCAGGGTGTTCTATAGGTTGCTCTCCCTCAACTGATGGCAAGGCCCCATTGATGAAGACAACACCTATCCAACATTGAACACAGCGATGTGGAGCTAGTACCTACATAGATCTATGCTGTGCTCCAGTGTCTTTGGTATAAGAAGGTATTCTGTAAGCTATCAAAAGAGAAATGTAACCACCAATGCAGCCACAAACCGTGCAGAAGAGGAGGTAGGAAGAGTGTAACAGCCAGCAAGGATTAAGGACATAAACAAGGCCCTCTAATCAACATGAGCAAAGCTGAAGAAATGGAGGCAGTGTACACAGGGCCTGCATGGGTCTGCACGATGTTCTCTGCACTTACACTATGGCTTCCAGTGTAGAGTTGTTAAGGGATTCCTGAATGTGGGAATGAGTGGGTCTCTGGTTCTTGTGCCTTCTCTTGGGTTCTTTTCCTTCTGTTGTTGTTGTCTTGTCCAACTTCGATGTGATAGTTTTATTATTATCATCATTATTATCATTATTATTATTATTATTATTATTATTTTGTTATATTTATAAAATGAATGAATACCTAGCCACTAGCGTAAAGGTTAACAACTGAACTGCCACATATCTGCTGGAAAAGAGAAAATTTTCTCCAATAGAAAGAAACTGGATAAATCAACCACTCCAGGGCAGGCTTCATGATCAGGAGTAGTTAACCAACATATAATGGTCTCCAACGTTTTTTGTGTGTTTTTATTTGGTTATTGTTTGGTTTATTTATTTTTGGGTGTTTTATTTTGTTTTCTTGGTTTTGGGGGAATTTTGCTGTTATATTGGGTTTTGGTCTTTTTTTGTTTGGTCTTTTTTTGTTTGTTGGGTAGGTTGGGAGAGATAGAGAATCTAGAAGGACTCGGAGAAGGGAAAGAATATGATCAAAACATTTAAACTTAAAATTTGTTTTAAATAAAAATATAATAGAAAGGAAAAAGTGAGGTATGATGAAAAGAGAAAAGTCAAACAAACGGGTGTTCTGATCTGATTCAGGGCTTTCCTATATAGTCCAAGCTCCCCTCAAACTCATGTATCCCAGGCTGGCCTTGAATTCAAAATCCTCCCACTCCAGCCTCTCTGTGCTGAAATTATAAACATACAGCACCACCCAGCTAAAACACTTTACTACAGTTTTTCGTAACACTGTAATAAAGGTCAACAAACTAAATGGACACAAGAATAAGGATCCAGACACCTGAGTTCCAGTCCATCTTGCCTTGGGCTAGTTTCTAAACTTGAGATAATCACACCAGTATCCTCAAGCTGGTGTGTTCTTGTTTGGAGAAAAGCAAGTCTGTGGGACAGTGATAAGACCATGGTGTACAGTATGGTGTACAGAAAGTCAACCATGCATATTATTATCACATTATAATGCATTTCATAAATGGAAAGTTCCAGAGAGTTGTAACAAACTTAGTCTACCTTCTGAAGCAAATCTAAAATCTAGGTGAAGAAAAGATTATCTCTAGGAATTTTCTCCTTTCCCTGTTTAGTGAGTTAAATGTAGAGCCTTCTTAAAATGATAGGCAGATGTTTTACGTTATCTAGACCATTTCATACATGTTTTGGCTTCCTCAGATATTCACACCTCAGAAACAAAGTACTGAACTGTTTGTGAGCCTCCAGATGTTTGTGCAGTCAACATGTATTGGCTCAAAACCTACCTCAAGGAAATGGTGATGGTTTGAACAAGAATGTCCACCATAGGCTCATGTATTTAATGCTTAGTTATCAGGGAGTGGCACTACTTGAGAAGGACTGGGGTTATGGCCTTGTTTGTTAGAGGAAGTGTGCCAATGGGGGTGGGCTTTGAAATTTCTAAAGGCTCATAAGCCATTCCAGGAGCTCTGTCTCTTCCTGCTTACTTTGGATCCAGATGTAGAACTCTTAGCTCCTTCTCCAGCACCATGTCTGCATGTATGCTACCATACTCCCTACCATAACAACAGTAAACTAAACCTATGAGACGATAAGCAACACCAATTAGATGCTTTCTTTTTAAGAGTTGCCATGGTCATAGTATCTCTTCACAACAATAGAACTAAGGCAGAAACCAATGATCTATATAAAAAAATGAAAGATAATTTCCTCATAAACCACAGGGTTCCAAGTTGACTGAAACATCTTGACTCAAACATGTTGTTCATTGTAGCAAGGCCAGGGTTATACACAAGAAGCTGGGCCTCCACTCAAGACATATAGTAAAGGTCTCCATCAGTGAGAGCCTGATCTGAGAATAGTGAAGGACAAGAGGCATTATTAACATCTACAAGTATTAAAAGAGCTGATATCTCTTTTAAGGCTTTTTATTATGCCACAAATTATCAAAAAGTTTATCCAGACCATAGCATTTTGATCTATACCCAAAACCCACTAAGACAGGAAGTCTTTTATCTCTATACAGGATCCCCTCCAGTAAAAGTCCCTTAGTGGTCATGTTATTTCTTTAGAAACCATCAGAAATGCTCATGGACACACTCAACTATCTGGACAACAATAGAGTTTTAAAACCCGGGGGAGAGCTGCATTTTCTCACTTGACTCTTGTTTTTGTTTTTTCTTTAGTGTAGTCAGTTTACATCTTCAGTATGTTGGCTCCACTGAGCTGGTTCCTCTCTAAGCAAGCCCCCAGGAGGAGCAGCATCTGTTCTGCAGTTTATCTGATCCACGCTTTTCTCTGGGTAAACCTGAGTAGCCTTAGTCTCCTCATAGTACCCAAGACCTGATAAACAAACATATGGGGGCCAGGGAGGTGTACAAAGTTCCACTGCTGCTTTGAGACAGATGTCCATGAGGCTTTTTCCCTAATATATGCAAGATGAAAGAGGATCCTATGGTAATGTGTCTGTCAATCCCATGTAGGAAGGAGACCTAAAGGACAAGCAAAGGGATGAAGAGCTCATCTTAGCCTTATTTAAATAGGGCTGTCAATCATTCTACCCAAGCATTTTAACCTTCACAGTATCACTAGAAACACCAGGGGTTAAGTTTTTCCTACAGTTCTTACTCATTTTAACTATGATGATACACCTAATTATTTAAAAATCACTAAATATGGTATATATTATAAAATTTATGAGCTCAAGATGTGGTAAAGATTCTGCATTATTATGACATTCTACAAAATTATGATTTACATACCACTTTTTAAAAAGTCAAATAAAAGTTCATTTGCCTATACAGTTAATATCTAGAGTTAATCAAAGAAAGTTGTTTTCATTATCTAAGATTAAGCTTTACACATATTTAGAATAAATTAACAATGAGCTGAAAAATATTTAGTGTGAGCTACAAATTTTCATCAAGTTTAATAAATTTAAGGTATATTGTTTAATAGTGAAACTCAACATTGCAGAGGTCATCATATTTTTATAGTTATTCTTAATATTAAGTTTAATAGGTCAAATGTTTCCTGGGTCCTAATGGCTAATGTAGCTGAATGACTGACCTTCCTAGGTATTTTCTATTTCTCAGACCCCAAGCACCCCTCATGGCCACATCACAATACGTTTTGCTCACTGGCGTGTTGGTTACTGGATCTTTCTGGAGGACTTCACTAGACAGAATGCTGGTCTAACTTCAAGCTAAGACCAGGGTCAGAAAGAGGAACTTCTCTGCATTGTCAACTTGTTCCTTAATCATGGTTCAAAACTGAAGATGAGACTCCAGACTAAAACACATCCAGCACAAATCCAGCTCTATCCAAGGCAGGAGTGGTCCTAATGCTCTGACAGGTCATCAGCCTTCTTCTCTGAAATTGACAGGAGAGACAGAAAGCCGACTTAAATATTAGAATACTCCAAATACGTGTGTTAGAAACATTCTTCAAATGCATGTCTCTTTATGGAAGCTGCTTACCTTTTAGACCTGTCTGCTATAGCTTAAAAATAAGGACAGTGGGAGGGCCATAGAATGCATGAATTAGGTCTCTGTGAAAGTAACTAATTAAAGCCAAGGGGGAAAGAAGGATCTAATATCTTGTCACTGATCTGATGTGGTCATACAGATAGTAGACTCCTGTTTTCCACTTAGCTACAGCCACAACGTAAGCCATGCCAGCCAGCTAGATAGCTAGCCTCCAAGTTCTACACGGCAAGGACTAGACAAATGAAGACAGTACACCACTATGTCTCAAGGGAAAATGGGCAAATAATTTCATTACTGAAAAGAATAAGGTCCTTCCATCCCCAGAATAAGGTCAGCTTGTATCACTTGTAAAGCATATCTCACATATAATTGTTTAAGATGCAGTGAGAAGCCACGCCCAGCCAGCCATAAGAAAGCACTGGACAAGTCACCAACCACAGAGATCAGAATTCTAAGTCCTTTGTGCCCAGTGTCTCCTGAGCCAAGGTGCTCTTCTTCCAGTCAGGGATACGATATACATGGCTTCTATCCCAGTGACCTATGAACCTCATCCCAAGAGATGACAGACAGTGAGTACATAATTTAGAATTTCCATCAAGGGAAACCCCTTTGACAGGAGTGTTTAAACTACCCTACTCATGGCATTATTACAATAGCTGCATGCAAAAGAGTGAAATACACAGAGTCAAAATACAAGTATCTCCTTCTTCACCTACAACCACTTTCTACGAGTTTTGTTTTGTGTAATATGGAGGCCGTGATGAAATTATCCTATGAATGTGTTTAAGTGGTGAGCATGGGGTCTAACCACCAGATGAAGAACATCCACAGACTGCCAGCCACTCAATGTCTTGTTTGATTTTAGTTCACCTTAAAAAAAGAAAAAGAAAAAAGAGTGTCTGCCTCCTAACGCAATTCAGAAAACACCCTGTACTTTCCTGGTCAACTCTGCCCCTCCTTTATTCTGGGCTCCTAAGAGCTTCCCAACCATTTTGGGAATCCTGACCTGCTCTGAAAGCCCAGAAATCATAATCATCTATTTATTTAGAGCCACTTAGTTCGGGATTTCTCCGTCTCATTTCCTACCACCACGCTGACCACAACCACTATGTCCTCCTGCCAAGTAAGCTCGCACTGCACATCTGGATCCCATCGCTAGGCCTTCCTCCATCTGTCCGACACTTAGGACAGTCTTCCACCCTGACCTGGGCCTCCAGAGTCAGCTGCTGAAGACCCACTGACTCTCACATCTCTTCTGACAGGTCACACCCCCTGGGAAAGCCATCCTCCTCCGCAATCCCCGAGGCTCAGGTTTTCTGGTAGCCTCACCGTGCTGGTTTTGTAAAAATAAAGGATAATTCCATTCATTTCATTGACCAGGGTATGAGAGGAGGTCACAGGCCACAGTGCACATGTGGAGGTTGGGAGAAAATGTACAGGAACTGGTTCTCTCTTTCCACCACCTGAGTCCAGGGACTGAATTCCAGTCATGGCACCTCCACCACCTGCGCCATCCCATTGGCCCCATTCACAATGTTCGAGGAAGAAGAACTAGAACAAGGGCTGTTACCTGCATCATTGGTCCTGAGTGAGTTTGGCGAGTCCAAAGGCCAAGCACTGAGCTTCTCTGGCTATCAGCACACAGCACCATGCCTACAGCTAGTAGTTAGTGTTCTTACCAGCTCCAACCGAGCTCTAGCTTTTCCTAAAAGGAGAACCTAGACATTCTTAAGTGTAACTGTACATTTCAGAAGCCCCGAGAATCAGGCAAGACTATCTACCACAACTAATTTTACCCCTACATAATCAAATTTAACCAACCATCATAGTAGTATAAAAGTAGTAAAAGTTATGTGGGGGACTTTGACACAGAAACCATTCATAATACATATGCCTAGTACACACCAGGCCTAGGTTCAACCCCTAACACACTCACACACACACACACACACACACACACACACACACACACACGCATACATGCACATACACACACACACACACACTGCTTTGGGGGAACTATTTTTTTGTCTTTATGAGTAATAAAATAGAAGATCAATAATAAATTCACTACAACAACTGTTTTTGCACTGTCATGAGTTTCTGGTTATTTTAATAAATACCTTTCTAAACTTGGTAGAAATGCAAAACAAAATTAATACCACATAAACACACATATAGTTGGCAGAAGAAAAGAAAAAAAGGGTTATCTAAGGATATTTGGCAAACATATCCAGGTTGCTGGATATAATGGCAGATTGAATAGAGGCCCAGTCCTTAGGTATTTGTAACTTATTATACTAAATAAATCATCACCCAAACTGACACACAAGCATGGAGGCTATTTTGAACATAACAGCAAATCAAACACATGATGGAACCCCACAGCTGTGACAATGTGTCTTTAATTTTCAGCACACAGAAATATGCAAATGTCAAGAGACCCTTCTCTGCATAAAGTACTTAGCATGATTCCAAATTTTTTTTTTTTTTCCAACAAGAAAGACTCTTTTTGGGAAGCTTACCTAAAATGAACTCTACTAGCTAAGTTTTAAATTGGTGTTCCAAATGTGACAGAGCACCTCAAGAGATGAAACATGAGCTGGCAAGGATAGCATCTTGGGCCATGCAAGGAGACGCTGGGCCGGTGCCAGCAGACAGACACTTGATAAGCTCCTAATGGCTCGGTTCAATCTGTGTGGTTTTTACAAATGAAAAGGCCACCTTCAGATCACTGGGTCACATCAACCGCTCTCCTTGTCTGACTAAACTCGGGCATTAACACAGCATCATAACAGCTGAGAAGAGAATGGAAGCATCACCCACAGATAGAAGAACAAAACAACACACAACAAATGTGTCTACTAGCATTTCTCAGCATCGGACCCTAAAGGAAATGAGATGTGGTCGCCACAGCAAAACACAAGCAATGACAGTAACTGTGGGGACTGTGCCATCTGTGAGAACAACTCTCACTCCTCAGATGTGGCCTGTCCTGATTCAGCTGGACATCTGAGCACCTTAAGTCAGATAAGCTTTTATTAACTGGACGCAAATTAGGTGAGCCACATATTGGGCGCATCAAATTACCTAGATAAGCTTTTTCATCATTATTTGGTCAACATCCCAGCCTCATGACATGAATTTACCAAAACCTCTACATTATCATTATTCCAATTCAGGCTATCAAGTGAGTTGACCCTACCTGTTTCAATGTGGGTTTGCTATTTGCATTTCAAAAGGGCAGGAGACTAAAGATAAGCCTTTCAGAAATGGGTTGATCAGTCCTTATCTGAAATGCGTGGAACCTGAATTTTTTTTTTTAAATTCATGGAAGATATTAGTGATAGGAAGGACCCAAGTCTAAACACAAAATTCATTTGTTTCATAAATACTTTGTGCATAAAAGACTAAAGGTGGGCATATACAGTATTTTGAAGAATTTCGTGCATGAAGTAAAATTCATAGCATGAAATTTTCTGCTGTGACATCTTGCTGGCTTTCAAAAACCTCCCCCCAAATTCAGAGCACTTTACAACCATTTTCAGCTTAGAGATGCCCTATAGTTGCCCTATGAACTATAGATTCCTTATAGATGCCCTATGCACCTACCTAGAGTTCTAAGAAGAATCAGAAGAGAAAGAACAAGCTAAGGAAGGGTTTTTAATTTTTCTATTTTTTTAAATAAACTATTCTTCTAAAATACTTCAGGTTAAAATCCCTAGCTCAAACAGGCTTCATTATGTGTAAAACACTCAGATCCCACCCACACATCTATGAAATAGAAGCAGCTATACAAAGAAGAATCCTGTGTGTTAGGTTCAAGTCCTGCAAAGTGAAGACCGGCATAGCAGAAATGTCCATGTGTTTCTATCACTCCATAGTTTTCAAAAGTTAATTCACATTCCGCATTCCTGAAGGCGTTCTACTAGGCCTGTGACGTCTTTGAGTGTTGTTCCTTCCTTCCACATGAGACACTGGAAACTCACTCAGTTGAATAAGGCTGAGGCACTGAGGACAGAGGAGAGTTAAAAATTCCTCCCACTACAGTCATCCGTTCTGTCAGTCATTAGCATTCAGCGCCTACGATGCAGTAGCGGCTAAGCGAGGCAGCTACAGCGGTGAACACAACAGATTTAAATTAACCCCACCCACAGAGCTAGCATTTAGTGAGTACCACCAGATGACTCGTGGGCTTTTGCCTTCATTAGTAGGATGGCATTGACAATACCAAATGTTCAACGAAAACTGGTTCTTCTGTGCGTCTGAGAAAACTAAGTGCCTCAGATCAGTCAATTCGAAAACCAAAGAGTCAACATTTTAACACGCTAAAAGTTGTATCAAGCATTGGTAATTCAAGAGAAAACTGAGGTACAAATCCCTTATCGACTCAGAAAAGACTTAAATTTAAGAATGAACAAAACAGGGTTCCTGTGGAAAGAGAACGAACATTTCTTGGCCCATCTTCAAAACCAGGGAATCAAGTACCGAGTTTTCCCGAGACCACAGTGAGATTAAAGCTCCGAACAAATAAACAAATATCACTCTGGGCTTTATCTAATACTAATACTAATATCTAATACTAATACTAATACTAATATCTAATACTAATAGACTAGAGATTTAGAGATACTAGAAAAAGATAGCAATTATTTTACTTTCAACATTATTTCAACAAAATATTTAAGACAGTGATAGTGTAGTTGCTATCTCCTTAAAAATATATACCTCACGAAATACCCTTTCCTCTCTCTCATTTTCTTCAAAAGTGCCAGATTTTTAGTTTATTCTCACAGCTTTGAGCCACAGCCTGGAAACTTTCCATAAACTCTCAAATAGTTTGCCGTGTTCTGTAATCTCTAGCCACAGTGTCAAGGGTGTACTGGAGGAAGATGCTTAGCGGCCCTCGAAGAGGCTAGAATCTGAGCACAGTCGCAGTAAACCTGAAGAGAATCCTGGGAGAAAGGCAGTCAAATGTGCCTACAGAAACCATGCAGTAGACAGGTGTGCAGCCTGGGCCTGCAGTCTCTGCATGGATGGCTGAAGTAGCAGGCCAATTCAAGGACAGCTTGGGTATGTAGTGAATTCCAGGGCAACCTGGGCCACACAGAAAGAACATGTCTCAAAACAGAAAAATGCTGAGTGGGGACAGACCATGACAAAGCCTTCTGGAGCTACATCCCTGGGGTCGTTTCTTCCTTAGGAAGAGAGCTGCCTGGTCACCACAGTTAATCTGTCAGGCCCAGCAGCCTAGGGCAAAGGAGGACTTGCAGAGGAAGAGAGAAAGCCAAGAGAGGCCTGCACACCAGATACCCTCAGGTACCTCATGGGCATGTACTCTCCACGGGGTCTGATGAATTAAGTCTTTAAGTTTGAAGTACTTTTCTTTTCCAAAGCATCAAGGTCAAGAACTACAAGCCAGCTATCTCAAATGATTGCTCTCTGACAGGCAGCTCTTTGTTGGAAGTGGGGGGGGGGGGGGTAACAGGAAGAAGAAAGTAAACACAAGCGTTTGTCTGTTTAGTGATGGACATGATACAATTGCCTTTGCAAGCCACACCAGTCTCAAAGAATAGTCTCCAAGAAAGTGCTCGGTGACACCAGTCATTCAAAAGAAGACCCACGCAAAAAGAAAATGGCTGCTTTAAAGCTATTGAAGCTTCTAAAATATGGAGAGTTCACATGACTCCAGTGATTGTACTGTGAGGATCATGGGGCCATATCCTGACTTCTCATCTCTACTATCACTGACAAAAAAAAAAGAAAATTCTTAGAAGCCAGTAAATTTTCAAGACAAAAGATTAAGTAGAAAACCCTAATTTTCTTACAAAAAAAGCAAGTAAAACTTTCAACCCACAGGGAAGACTGAGAGGGAGGGCATCTGACTGGAGGGTCCCAGCATCTTAAAGACAGGTAAGCATTAGCTGGCCGTTTCAATACCAGCGCTCTTTCATGAGCCCACAGTGAGGGAGAGCATTGAGAACCTGGAAGGGTCTGGAGGTGCTGGTGCAAGGTTCCCAGTGGCTAGTAAGTTCTGTGCTCAAAGACACAGGAAAACACTCAAGTCCTCTGGCTCCCTCTCAGCACAGGCGACTCCTTCTCCCTCCATTTCAACAAAAACAGATTTAACATCTGCAAACTCAAACAGAAACTCGTTAGGTACTAGACACAAACTAGGACAACTTACAAACGAGACAAGGAGTGATCACTATGGGGCCTGACACATGGGAAGTACTTAAACACATGCAGCAAGTTGCAAGACGAGTTATTAAAACGCCCAAGGGGGAAAAAAAGAAACCCAAGGATATTATAAAGCAAATAGAAACACGGGAATTTTTGACATTAATCTAGGAATTGAATACCCAGCCATCAGGGGTACCCAGAACAAATAGAGGGTAGAACAGGGAGCTTATAAAGAAATAAGGCAAGAAATGTTTGTGTAGCTAAAGTTTCCAGGTTTAAAGTGACCCTGAATGAGCAAAACCAAGATATTAATGAATAAATTCAAAATGCCCCATATGCAGGACAATGCTGTAAAGTACCCATGATCTTCCAAGCAGTAGGAACATAAGTAAAAAGAAAGCAGGCCAGCGTCAGAGTGACTCCATAGCAGTCCTGAAGGGGACTGGATGGAAAGCCTTCTAAGTCCGCCAGGAAGCACTCAACTGTGAACTCCATGAGCAGCCCAGCAGCTGGGAGAGTGAACAGACAATGCTATTTTCAGTTGTGTGAGTTCTCGTCCCTCCTGGCTACTTTCTTGCCTTTTCTCCTTCCAAGGGGCACTCCAATAAAAGAGAAATCTGGAAGAGGGACCTTACAGCTGAAGCCACTGAAGAGAGACCAGGAGAGTGTCTGGAATAAAGCAGAGGAGACTCCACCATGACAGCCGCCATGGGCTCCTTGGGCTCAGGGTCTACCCAGAGAGTCTCGAACAAACAATGACAAAGACTAAGAAAACTAGCTAAGCATCTTTAGCAGCTAACTAAAAAGCAAGGTGGGAGATGAATATGATGAAATATTGCAATACCTAGATATAAGCATTCCCATCATAAAAATATTCATGTATCCTATAATTGATAAAAAGCCAAATTGGAAAGCTAGGCTAAGAACACATATAAAGAGGGAGGTTGAAAAATTAAACTTCACAACTCAAAATCAAAAGCCCATGAGAGAGAGAGAGAGAAAGAGAGAGAAAGAGAGAGAGAGAGAGAGAGAGAGAACATATATAGAATGTATATGTAACAAGAATTGAAGAAGTCATGAATTTGAGAAAGAGTAGAGGACACAGAAGGAGTTGGGGAGAAATGGAAGGAAACAGTGGGGATGATGTAAATAAAGTATTCCTGTGTGAAATTCAACAAAATTAAAAATGTTTAAATGATACTGTAACTCAACAGCCATCTAACAAATGAGTTTTAAAAGGCATAAACAGAAAAACAGCTTCTGCTAAATAATGCATCTAGGAAATAATCAGGAAAAGCATGAGGCAATTTTTGAAGCTAATTTTCCTGAAAATACTCATATGATTACTATTTTTCAAGCTGAAGAGATTTTATAAGTTACATGTTCATTTAAAAATAACCAACCTATTTCTTTTGCATAATGCAGAGGTAGGATTCAAGGTACTAATGCATACCAGGCAGAATGCTACCAAGCATTATGGAGCTTTATGCCTCCACCCCACCACACCTCAGATCTGCAGCAAAAATCAGCAAGTTATCTTAAAATGAAATTACAGATCTTTGAAACAAAAGCATTTAGTCCCACAGCAAAAGTTTACAGGTTAATAGACAAATTTAGTTAGGTACCGATTTTGGTTTTGAAAAATTAGCTCTCTCCACAAAATGTTTCTATAAAATTCAAATAAAGTAAAGCATGAATAAAAATATATCATTTCACTGCATGTCCTCATGACTTCACATCTGCCAATAAAAGCAAAATTAGATAATCTGACATCTGACCAAAAATATTAATGCGATTTATATTAAATTTACTAAATATTTCTTCTCTTTCTCAAACTCAACCCTGTGATCTAGCTTGTGCCACAGCCACTGAAGCTGGGACTGCTACACTGTGGCCATGATGGCCACATCCAGCTGCCTTCTGTTTCTGTGGTATCTATCAGATAAGAACCGTTTTTACATTTAAGAGGAAGGGGATGTCTCATGACAGAAAAAAATCTCTCTAAATTCTGATTTGTATCCATAGATGATGTGTCGTTGGCACTCAGCTCCGTTCACATGATTGTAAACCTACAGCTGCCTCTGGGTGATGGATGGTTAAGTGGCAGAGTCACAACAGAGTGTGTCATCTGAAGAACTTAAATCCTCACATGAACCTTTGCAGAAAAACCCTCACTGACTTCAGAGTCAAAGCACTGTGATTCTTGAATGTCAGCTGACTTTTGTTTCAAATTATTAAGCCTCATTCATACAACAAAAGGACTTACTGTAAATAATCCATATATCAAGGACTACTTGGGAAAGAAGGTGAGACTCAGAGGGACTTGCTGGGTTTTTTGAGGGTCACGCTGTTGAGCAGGAGCGGAACTGATGCTAGACCCCCTGGATATCAGGGTTCCACACTTCTAATGACCAGTGTTTACCCAAGTATATCCTTGCTCCTCTGACCCTCTTCCACATCCTATCAATAAGTCAATAGCTAAAATGGTAATGAAACATGTACCTTGATTCTATCTTCCCAAATATTTAAGCTAGATTTCTGCTGATATTAACTTATGGCCATGCCAATACAGCAGTCCAGAATCTATGTACTGTTAAAGATTGGATCTCTGACGTCAGGGAGACCCCCAGCTCTGACCCTGCCCCCCAATATCCTTCTGGCAATTCTATAAGTCACCAACTTCACCCTTCTCTCCTCTACAGGTGAATGAAATCCAGGCGAGTGACCTATATCAGGTCAACATAAAGTACTGACTACCATAGAATTAAGAGGTGAAGAAATTTGGGTTAGGGATTTAGCTCAGTGGTAGAGCGCTTGCCTAGCAAGCACAAGGCCCTGGGTTCAATCCTCAGCTCTGGGAAAAAAAAAAAAAAAAAAAAAAAAAAGGTGAAGAAATTCTACCTATGCTTGTCTTCCACGCAAGTGTCTCAGAACTGCCCATTATCCTTGGCGACCTTAAGGAGCAGAGTGTACACTTCAGTGTACTAAGCACTGGTCCTGATCTCCAGTGCAGATCCCCTCTGCCCATCCTCACAGGTGCACATTCTTTACCCTGGAGAGGGCGGGACCTGGGATTTCAAGTTCAAATAGGATTTAAGATGCAATGGGTGCATGGGCAGAAAGTCTGTGCCTGGAGAATGACCAGACAATGAGAGGTTAAAGAACAGGGCACACATCCAAGCAATCCCAGCCTCGAGTTACTGCATGCACAGGAAAGGTAAGAGACTACAAACGTCTCATTTCCTTAGTGTTTCTCCTACAACTCCGTCTCTCTCTGCTGTCTCTGTCTTCATCATCCATATCTGTCTACATCTGCTGGTATCTATCAGTTAACTAATGTTCCATATACTACTAGGATTAGTTCCTGGTTTATGGAGGTTAGGACAGACTTCCAGTTACACACCCACCTAAACAAGGAAGCAGAACATGATGTGGACTTCAATGAGTTAGTCCTTAGGTCTCAATAGACTCCCAGTTTTGACTTAGAATTGAGCCACAGACCCTAATTACCAATTAGAAAAGTGAAGACAGATCCATTTCCTTTACAGACATGTTTTTGAAACAGAAGAAAAACAAACAAACATGCTCCATATTATAAGCTAAAACTCTGGCTAAAAGTAGCCCCCAAACTCAATAGAGCCTACACTGAGGAATTCTTATGTGTAATACAGGACAGGGGGATTGCACACCCTACACTTCAGGGTAAGGGTTCTTCATCTGAATTCTGCTCCCAAACCAGAAACAAAGCCAAGAGGAGGGCAGGGGAATTGGAGAAAGAAAATGCACACATTCACAGTACCTTGCTCCAGCCTGAAGCGCAGGGAGCGTCTGGCTGCTTCCATCTCAGGAGTTGGGTTATCTAGGACGTGTCTGCACCACTGCAAAGGACTCAGGGGTTTCTCTGATGAGGTGAGTGTCTTTGAAGAGCCAATGTATAACCTTAAAAAAAGAAATCTACATTATAGGTATGATATAAATTAGAGAAAGCGGCTCTCCTCTGGAGGAAACAGCATGTACTGAACAGTTCCCATAGAGATGGGACTGGGTTTGATTGCTTCAAAGTCCCGAGAGTCATTTTTAACAGGCAAATATCCCCAAATAGAATAGGTCACTTTGCAAAGCCTGCTGAGAACTGCTTAAAAACCCATCTAAAATCCTCCCAGCCCTGTTTGAGAGAAGCGTCTGCTACTCAACTGGCATCCTATGGTATCACTTGACATGTCTAGAAATGAATGCCATCTCTCTTGTCTGCAACAGAATCCTTCCAGGTTTCTGTGATTCTAATGAAACAAACTTTATCATTTACCCTTCTGCTATCATAGACAGCCACCTAACAGCTGGCCACCTGTTAGTGATATCAGTGGCCCACAAAGGTGGAAGATGTCTTCTACTTTGGCAACTCATTCTAATAGCTTAGAGGCTAGCAAACAATTTCTCTGAAGCACTAGCTAATGATCCTTGGTTTTGAGTTGTAACAACCTCTATTACAACTACTCAACTCTGCTGTTGTGGCCCACAAGCACCACAGTCAGAATTTAACTAAAAAAGCATGACTGTACACTCTAATCCCAGCATTGGGGAAGCAGAGGCAGGCAGATCTGTGCATTCAAGGCAATGCCTTTATATTGAGTTCTAGAATGCTAGAGCTACATAGTAATACCTTGTCTCAAAAACAACAACAACAACAACAACAACAAAAACAACAACCCAAAATTTATATACAGTGATCTTCTTTTAAAAGTTGATCATGTAAGAGTCTAAATCTTCCCAGCCATACAAGGAAAGCAGCTAGGCTGACTTTCTCTTTGGTGACTCCTGTTATAGATGCAAAACCTAAAACATCTAATTAATTGCATGGTAACTGCAATACATCATACTTTTCTTGGAGTGTGGCCCACAGTCCTGTATCCACTAAGCATCCATCACTTCCCTGGCACCACCTCTGCCCTCCATTGACACAGGTGGGTAATACTGCCCTCCACCATTCCTTGCCTGGAGGCTCCTGCTGTGGCCAGCACCAGGTACTTCTCTCTGATCCAAGTGAAGTTTAGGCTGCTCACTTGTTCTTACTCTTTGGTGTTTCAAACTCAATTACAGGAGCATACAGCAGCTCCGGTTTTTTGACTCAGGTTCAGGGTAAGTTCAGAGAATCTAAAGGTCTAACAAGTTCCCAGGCGATTATGATATCTCTGGTGTCAACGACACACTTGAGACACTGGGGTAAACCAATCAGGGAATTCCACTGCCCCAATCTGCCCAGAGCCTTGTTCATACCCAAGCCTCGGATACAATCTACGCCAATCTAAACCAATCCAAGAATACAAACGGCACATACGTACGTATGTGCTGTTTATAGAAAATTAACTTAAATGGAGACGTAGAGAAAAGCTAAAAAGTAAACATTTTAATTTAGAAATTAAAAAAACTACATACAAAGAAAAACTAAAGCTAGGAAAGAAGGTTGATTGTTGGATTCTACCAAATATCTAAAGAAAATACCAATTCTTCATAAGCTCTTCCACACAGGAAGGATGGCATCCTGATATATTCGTGTGGACAGTGCTTTCCTGACTCTATAGCCAGACACAGACATTATAAGAAGGGGGAAAGTCTCTAATGACCACTATCACTCACGAACAGATACAGAGTCTAAATATTTTAGCCAGCTGAGTCTCAACATAGAGACACTTCATCATCACCACATGAAGTTTATTCCAGAAATGAAAGCTTAGTTTAACATTCAAACATCAATATAACTCACTACTTTAACTAAAATGGAAAAAAACCATGTGATGATCTCAACAGACAAAGGAAAAAGCATTTGACAGCCATTAAAAAAATACAGTAAAACGGGAAGCCAAGGAAACACCCTCAACTCAACTGAAGAGCTATTTAAAGATGTCGAGCATTCTAACGGGGAAAAGATGAGCAACAAAATGAGGACATTGGGCTCATCACATCAAGTCAGCGTTCCACAGAGGTTCTACCACTACAACCATGGAACAACTAGGGCTATTTGGACTGAACAGAAGTAAACCTCGTAGCAATGTTCGTAGGATGGTAGGTTAACGGACCTCGTGGTGCATCTGTACACACCGGCAACAAAATACTGACACTTTCACTTTTGCCCTTTCTGTCTACGAGAGCATCTGGAAAACTGCCAAACACAAGTAAATCTAACAAAAATGTGCACAAGATTCATACAATAGAGACCACAAAACCATTCTGAGAGAAATTAAAGACATAAATTAATGGAGGGATATATCTGGTTTGCCGTTCAGAGACTAAATACTGTTAAGGTGTGGATGGTCCTTAAAGTTATCTTTATAATTAAAAAAATTCCAATAAAAATCATAGTAGGGTGTGTGTGTGTGTGTGTGTGTGTGTGTGTGTGTGTGTGTGTGTAGAAAATGATTCTAAAATTCACATGGTAATGGGAAGATCCTTCAACAGCCAGACACACCTGGTCACACCTGGTGGATCAGGGCAGAGCAACAGTGAGGAAGACAGCTTAGTGTGGCATACAGGTAAATACGCAATGGAAAAATAAAGTCCCCAAACGGAACCAACCCTAGAACAGGACATTTTAACGAAGCAAAGAGGTCACTGGAGGATGGTCTTCTGAACAAATAGTGCAGGGATGACGATATTCATACGCAAAACTGTGAGCTCTAGATGCCATACTCTATCCACAAGTAACTAAAGATATGAAACTAGAAATGAAGAAGAGAAACCTTCTGTTAGAAACCATAGGTGAAAGTCTCCATCCCACGGTCTACGACCATCCCTTCCCTGTAGTTTCTAAGACTGAAATCAAGCATGTTCCAGAAGAATGAGAGGTACCATGGGGGCTTACCAAAAATCAAATCTTTTCCCTTGGAAAACATCACTCAAAGATTAAGAAGCAAAGATTAAGATATTTGCAAACCATGTGCCTGACAAAGAACTTCAATGTAGACTATATATACCCACTCCAGCTGTTGCTTAATGTACATAAGAAATAAAAGTGAGGCATGCTGCAAACCTACCATGGAATCCAAAGGAAAGGCATGCTACTGATACAGGAACTTGGAGTGTTCTGTGAAGCAGATAGCTTAAAAATTTTAAAGTAAACCTGGTTGGCTACTTTTTTATAAAAAAAATATTTTCATGTTTCAACACAAAAATAATGTATAAAATGTTAAAAAAAAAAAAAAAGTTCCGTAAGTCAGGCGACCTCAAACTCTTTAAGTGTATCCAACTAACAATCCCTCTGTTTTCACATCTAGGATCTCCTCCCATGTCCACAGAAGCACTTGTAAAGCAATGAAGGGCTAATTCTTATTATATGCCAACATATTTGATGAATAAAGTTAAATTTCCTTTAATTTAGATTTCCTTCAAACTACATATGCTGGTCCCACTAAACAGCTCTTTTAAAAACTTATTTCAATGCTCTTTGGATTTTTTAAGTGACTAAACAGTAAAAAGCTAGTCAACCATATACTAATAAGTGAATAACTGTGGTAAAAGCCCATTCAAAAGAAGCAAATATAGAAGCTACATTTGGCATAGGTACTATCTGTAACCAGGTAAACAGCAATACTCTAATAAACTTGAGGGCCCATTATGGTATCACATGCCTGTAATTCCAGCATTCAAAAGGCCAAAGGAGCAAGCTCTGAACTCCAGGGCTAGCCTGGGCTACAGTGTGAGACCTTATCTCAAGAAAGACAAAATATTAATGATAATAGTAGATTTTTAATTATGTCATATTTTAAAAGGATTACTCTTTTGTACTTCTATCAAAATTGTAAAATTTCTTCCCACTGTTTAGGTACTTCATCATTAAAAAAAAAAAGCAAAACTCAGATGATTTGAAGTTGGCATAAGGATTTACAGGCATCAGTGAAACAAAAGCCATTGCAAGACCATTTTTTAATACTATAGTCAGGCTGAAAGACATTTAGGCTTTACCAACAAACAAGCAAACAAGTAGTTTAGAAAGAATGGCTTAAAGTTCCAGGGGATGCTGAGCTGTCAGAGCAGACACAGGCTACCCACACAGTTCCCAGAAGCAGAGTCAAGGCAGAGGATAGAGGTGCCCACAAAAGGTTTATTACAAATCTATGGCTTTTTATTCTCAAATCAAAGTAATTGATGATTGAAGTTTACATGTTTAAAACTTAAAAAGTCTAGTTGCCATGTAGAGTGTAAAAGAAAAAGAAATATTGTTGTTCCTAATACCACACCAGTAAGATTTTCCATCTCCCATTCCCCTCTATGCAATTGTGTAACAAGAGCACAGAATGAGAAAAGCCGATTGTCTTAAATAAAAGCACCAAAGACACAAAAAATGATGCAATTCTTCATCCTGCCACTGTTATCCAGAAGTGCTCAGTTTTCCTGCAGAACCCAAGTTCCAGTTTATCCAACCACCCCTGCTGCATGTCTAGCGACCAAGCCAACTGTAGCAGAAATCCTCTCGAGGGACAAGCGTTCCTCGACCAGGCAGCAGGAAAACATGACAAGGGGTCTAGAGATCAGTCCCCTCCAAAAAAGTACTAATTCATTGGGGGACATAGACACACACAGCTGACCAGATGCCCATTGAATAAATGCTTCAGGTCGTGACCATCCTTCCGGTCAATCTTGAAAGTTTCTAAAATTAGGTAAGAAAGTTTCTGTAACAGCGCTGTATTAGTTAGGGTTGCTATTGCTGTGATGAAACACCATGACCAAAGGCAACTTCGGGAGAAAGGGATTTACCTAGCTTACACTTCCACATCACTGTAATCAAAGGAAGTCAGGACAGGAACTCAAACAGAGCAGGAGCTTGGAGGCAGGAGCTGATGCAGAGGCCATGGAGGGGTGCTGCCTACTGGCTTGCTCCTCATGGCTTGCTCAAACTGCTTTCATATAGAAACCAGGACCACCAGCCCAGGGATGGCACCACCCACAATGGGCTGCTCCCCTCCCCCCCAATCAATCACTGAGATGATGCCCCACAGGCTTGCCTATAGCCTGATCCTTTAGAGACATTTTATTAACTGAGGTTCCCTCCTCTCTAGTGATGCTAGCCTATGTGAAGCTGACATAAAACTGGCCAGCACAAGTACTTTTCTTCAATCTGGTTTCATTTTTAAGATTAAAGAAAATTTCTAAGTTCATTTTTGTTTTTTAACTAGTAGTGCCTCCATCTGCTCACTCCATTCCCTAACAAGTCTTCGCTTCCAACACCATTCCTGACATGGGAGGGTAGCACATCTTTAATAATCAAATCAGCATCTGAGAGGTTATCAGTGAAATCACAGAGAGGGCATACATAACTGCACAACTCTACTGCAAGAGCTGATGTCTGAGAAGAGACCCATCACTAGGTGGCTTCGGATGCTGCCAAGGAGGGCTGCACACCAATCCTGTCCAACCAACATTCGTTTGAAAGGAAAGAGCAGTAAGCAGGGGAAGGCAGAAAGCCAAACCTTCCCACAAGACACACACACACACACACACACACACACACACACACACACACACACACGGGGATAAAGAGCGGGACTGAACGACAAGATGACATGAGTTGTGCAGTTAAGGCTAACGAGGCGCTTGGGACCCGGTAATCAGCAAAGAGCAGAACACAAGGCAGATGGCGGGGATCATCAGTTCCTCCCCAGTCCCCAGCTGGACCAATTGACGCTATCAGAAAACAGGTTTCTGCCTTCATGCAAAGCTTCAGCCCAGGGCTTGGCACCTGCTAGGCCGCTGGGTCCCCTTCCTCCCACGCCCCGCCCCGCATCCTGGGCCTCGGAATTCCGGGTCTGGGGGACCGCGGCGGAGCTCGTCAATACCAGGTGTAGTCGTCCTCCTCGCTCCAGGCGGCCAAGCTCTCCAGGTCCAGCGCCTCCACCTCATCCAGCAGCGTTGGAGGCGGCAACGGCGGCGTGGGGGCTTCCCCCGGCGGGGTCCCCGCGGTCCCCGGTTCCGGGCTGCCACCCCCGCCGAAGAAGCCCGCCGCCGGCTTGGAGTAGACGAAGGGCGCGTCTGCGGGCGGCAGGCTGCAGAGCAGGGAGGGCGCAGGGCTGGGCAAGCAATAGGTACCCGGGAACGCGGGGCCCAGCGCCCCGGGGCCCGAGGAGGTCGTGCCGCCCGCCGGGGCCCTGTGCGGGGTGAGCGGGCTGCAGGCCCCGGCTGGCGGCGGCGCGGAGGGCGGCGGCGGCGGCAGCAGCAGCAGGTGCGGGGCGGCTGCCGCACTGGCCGCCCGGCTGCGCAGCTGCTCGTTCTGCTTCTCCAGCTTGCGCACCAGCTCTTGCAGCTTCTTCACCTCCAGCTCGGCGTTCACCACCGGCCCGGAGCCCGCGCCGGAGCCCGCCCCGGGCGAGGCGCATTTCACCTGCTCCGCCATCATCGTGGGAGCCTCGAGCGCCGCGGCGAGGAGGCTACGCGGGCCCAGCTCGCGCCGCCTACCAGCATCAGCACCAGGCAGGGCCCAGGCTCGGGCCGAGGCAGCAGCAGCAGCAGCCGAGCAGCTCTGCACCGGGCTCTGCTCCAGCGGCTCCGGGTTTTAGCCGCGGCCCCGGGGCGGGGCGGGACGCGAGGGGCGGAGCCTGTGGGGATGGCAGTGTCGAGGGGGCGGGACCTGCGGCAGGGACCCGCCCTGGGCATCCGCATGCACACACGCCACCTAACCCCAGGTGCCTGATTGGACCTGGCCTGAACTTCCCGCCGCTCGCACTTCCTCCGGCTGCAGGCCAGAGAGCCCCCAGCGGAAGGCGGGATCTAAAGAAGTCGCAGCAGGTGCCTGCCGCTAAGAGAAACGTACCCTGGGCCAAGGGTTTGCTTGCTCTCTTACAAGAGCACTGTTAGACTTGACCGTGCTTCCACAAGCTAATAAAACCTATAGAAAACAGAAGGTCTGGGGAGCCTGATGCTGAGACTCCCTAAACAGACTCGGAGGAGAAAGGTTTTGAAAAGATGCAGCTCGGGGCAGTATTGGGTAGCACAGAAACAAAATGGTGGGAGAGGGGAGGTTGAGGAAGGAAAGTAAGAAATTCCTGTCACTAAAAAGGAGAATGGCCAGTTGCGAAAAAGCCAGGTGTTCACTTCAGCCTATCTAAAATAGCCATATTTGAACTACCTCCTGGACCAGGCTTTCGCCATCAAACGAGAATTCCGTTTTCATACTCCTTCATATTATACAAACGATCTGAGCATTCCCTGTGTGCTCCACTCTGTTCTAAGAGCTGGCTTTTGCGAGCAAAGTGAACAGACAAAAGTCAGGGCAGGGAGAGAGATAGCAAAATCGTAGAGTGCTCCATCTGTTACATAATTTACACTATTAAAGTCAGGCATGCCTGAGCAGAAAGAGGAAGGTTCTAATATCACCTGCTTTTTTGATTTTTTTTTAAACTTCTTGGAAACCATGCTTTTTATTTATTTTTCAACAACAACAAAATGCTTTTAAGCAGACCAATTGAATCGTTTTGTTCAGTTAATGTTGACTTGGCATTTTGTGTGTTTAACACAAAGAAAAGCCTGACGTTATGTTTCAGGAAAAATCCACACCTCTGGTTCTCATCCTCAGTCAGTATCCTCTCTGGTGAAGGATCTCGCTCTAGTGCTGTACGCACAGTGTCGATGAAAACGTATCACTGAAAACATATCTCTGTGGCATGGCTAGGATGTTGCATCTAGTGGTTTTTAATTCGATCCTGTGCCTCACTGCTCAGAAACACTTGTGTCCTCGGAGTTGCCAAGCTTCATCTCTGAACTCGTGTGTATGTGCAAGGTGGGTGTTCTGAATTTAAGTTGGCTGGCAAGAGCTGCATAAGTTACATGTATGGTAACTACCCTGAAGTTTCCTTCCCTGGAATCCCAGCTGGCCATCAGACCCCTGAACCACCTGTATCTCCCCTCACCTTTCCAAGTTTCCTTCTATCTTTTTGAGTGTGTTGGTTATTACCAAAACCTGGAGAAGTGGAGCAATACTATCGAAACTCCTAAGTGAAGAATCTATTGAAGGATTTTCCCCGCATGCTCAGTGGCAGATGCGGGCAGCAGTATCCCTGAAACACAAAGAAAGGGAGAGGACAGACACAATGAGAACAAAGAGCTGCTGGGTTTTCACATCCCTGAAAGAAACTGGGAACCAGCACGTACTAGTGAAGACAACAAGAATTACCAAGGAAAGAAGAGCAGTCGCTTTTTACTGCCAAATTCATATGCTCTAAAGAAGCAGAGAAAAAAACAGCCCTCCCCTCCTGCATTGACTCTTTATGGTCTATAGAACATATCCCAGAAACCAGAACTCAGGCTATAGAACTGCTTTTTTAAGTAACAATTATTGTCAAAATGTTTCGCTGTTTACAAAAAAGCACACTTGAAATTTTAAGCACAAAAGAGGGGGAACATTGTCTTAGGGGTTCTGCAGGCTTGGTTTCTTCTTGCTTTTCGAAGGTGAAATAATTCATGCTCAAGAGAAATGTTAGATTTGTTTTTCTGCTAAAACTCTTTTCTCCCCTTCAGAGAACTGTGCATGTTTACATGCTAATGGCACTCAAAATGCACACTGATTTTTAAGTTGATATCCCCAGGGTGCCTGCCTCTTTAACACATAATTGGAGAGGTTGATGGTGTCAAATTTTTAATTAATCAGTCTTGATTTTTTTATTTTGATGCAAATTTCAAGCTGTGTCCTTTGAAAGAGATTGCATACTTAGCTGTTCAACTTACTTTTAGTATTTTATTTATAAAATAAAAAGGTGGTTTCAGAGTTTACAGAGAAGACATTGACATGAAAATGCATTTCTCATTCAAAATTTTATGGGAAACATCCATACATCACAAACTCAAAACCAGATAAAGAAATGTGTATTTTCCAATAGTCCTTATTCGGCACACTTTAAAGATTACACAAAGTCACTGAAGTTACTTTTTAAAAACTAAAATTAACTTAGTCACCTGTAACTCTCATGTTAACTACAACTATCAATTACCAGTTCAACCACTTATCCAGCAACAAAATTGCCCAAACAGCATGTGCTGCCTAGTGTATATCAAGTTGACACCAGCTAGAGTCACTGAAAAAGAGGTAGGGTCAATTGAGAAAATTCCTCCACAAGATTGTGCCACTGGCAAGTCTGTAGAGCATTTTCTGAGTGACTGATGTGGGAGGGCCCAGCTCATCGTTGAGGGTGTCATCTCTGGGCTGGTGGTCCTGGGTTCTATAAGAAAGCAGGCTGAGCAAGCCAGTAAGAGTTGGGGAAGTTTAAGCCAGACAAACCCTTCCCTTGCCAAGTTGCTGTTGGTCCTGGTGTTTCACCACAGCAATAGTAATCCTAAATAAGACACAGCACAATATCTTCTTGAACATAGGAATAGAATTCCTTAAAAAAAAAAAAAATCTAGCGACACCCTGACTGTTGTTATCCTGGTTTTACAAAAGAGCCAGGTGCAGTTACTTGCCCAAGTTTAGTCATGAAAAAACAACAGCAATTCTCAACTGTTTCTACTGGCCCAATGACTCTCCTCTTTGTTCCACATAAATTCACGACCATGGATCCAATTACCTCAAAAAATGAAAATTCACCTGAAGTGTAAACTGAAGATCAAGTTGACAATACAGAGGACAATGCTTCACTGAGTCTGCCTCACACTGGAAATGCCTGCTATCCATACAGGAAAGAGTAGAATGCTGTCCATCTCAAGGCCCATGTGGTCTCTCAGTGCACCATGGGGTGGCCAGCACATGGCAAAGAAACATTGAAATCATTTTTTTTAAAGATGAATAAGTAAATTCCCCAGTTGTATCTGGAACTGAGATCAGAACCTGATTAGTTATTTGCATAATTGCATATGCCCCATTTATCATGTAGTAGCAACATGGGAAGATAAGAAGGCTTTTTGTAGGCCCATGATAATTGATTATGTCACAATGACCCAGACAGAACTAGAAAAACCCTTGCTGCATTGAATGTGCTGTGTTTTGAAGTAAGTGGGTAATACAGAAAGAAATGAGTACATCAGTAACACTCTGTGTTTGGATTGCATGTCTTAACCTCACTCAACACTCCTGCTTAGACTCATGTCAAAAAGTCATGTAATTATACCCTATAAAGCCATACAGTAGTGCTTATAGTAAGAGTAATAGTAATAATAATTGTCTGTTTCTTTGGCAAGCTATACTTTTGAAAGCCCCTTGCAATAAATACTTATTATATGTCTATTATGTTTAAGTCACAGTAGTATATAATTTTTAAAAGTGAGTAAGTGTCTCCACTAAGACCTTATCTAGTAAGGAAAGCAGGACCCAGATGACTAACTATAGCTCAAGACTCAGTGTGACAAGTATAAAGATGAAAACAAAAGTCAGCAGTGTAGGAGGTGGCCAAACACAGCGACTTTAGCCATAAGTTCAGGTAAGGCTGCATGTAGTGAGAGACATGACTTCATCTGGTGCCTTCCATCCAACTAGAAAGCATTAAGACAAGTATGATATCCATTAGTCAGGATACGGATGCGTCCATTCAACAAAACAGTGGGGATGTAGCTCCCCAGATCTCAATACTAAATTCTCAGTATTGTCTCCTCAGTAGTCACTGCTTTTTTTTTCTTAAAAACTCTAATTTCTAGCATTGTCATGATAAAGAAATTGTATATAGATTTTCTTAAGAGTAGGTATTGGTGCTTAATGACTACATATATATGAACTCATCTGATCATCAAACAATGGCAGAGTGGTTATTATTCTAGTCATAAATTAGGAACTTGAGACACAGGAAGGTGAACTGGCCCAATGCTTACTTGGTGAATAAGTAGGAGTCATAGCAAGGCAGCCTTACCTAGCTTCTAGCTGAGAGCCCACGTTCCTAGACCATGATATCTCTCCTTGGGTCTTTGGAATCTCTGGCAGAGTTTTCTGATTTAATGTCTGTCTTATTTGGGGGGGTTAGTGTTGCTGTGATGAAACACCATGACAAAAAGCAGGTTGTGGGGGCGGAGTATTCGGCTTCACTGAAGGAAGTCAGGACAATCACTCAAGCTGAAAGGAGCTGATGCAGAGGCCACAGAGCAGTGCTGCCCACTGGCTTGCTCCCCATGGCTTACTCAACCTGCTTTCTTATAGAACTCGGGACCACAACTCCAGGGATGGCCCCACCCACAATGGGCTCAGCCCTCTCCCATAAATCACTAATTAAGAAAAACGTCCTGCAGGCTTGCCTACAGCCCAGTCTTCTGGAAGTATTTTCTTAAATGAGGTTTCCTCCTCTCAAAAGACTCCAGCCTGTGTCAAGTTGACATAAAATTAGCCAGCACAGTCTCCATCACCTGCCAAGAACAACTGCCAACCAATGCAAAACTCAGTGGCCAGGGCTGCCTTGAACAAAGGCACAGGGAGGTATTACTGGAACTTTGAAGGTCACCAGCACAGATTAGAGAACAGCCAGCTTCTGAGATCTACAAAGTTGCCAGTGCAGACACAATGCTGAGGCAGTACAATGGTTCTTCACTCTCACTCAATGTTTATTTCTGAGCAGAGGACAAAGTTGGTATAAGCCATCTCTGCACTGTTTCCCATTTCTGGACATTACAGTTCTTTACATGCTAATATCTCTCTAAAACATGTCCCAAAGAAACAATGATCAACCCAAAGAGGTATCACACTGGGAAAATGTTTTATTTAAACTATATCTTTAAAGTATTTTATTTTAAGATTACTTTATAATTTATATAATTTTATATATAATATATAATAAAATAGTTTTAAATTAAAACTATACTTAAAAGTATATTTTAAAGTATAAAAGTACATACACTTTAAAAAAGAGTCAGAAATGTTTTTTACCTAAAACAGTCTTTTTTTTTTTTTTTTTTTTTTTTTTTTTTTGGACTGGGGTTTTCTCTTCTTGAAAATAAGTACCTAAGATTGCTAAAACCCCAAAGAATAGCAATATACTTAAAGCATCTTTAAAGTATGCGCATACCCAAATACCATGTGTTCCTTCATGTGCAGAATAGGGGTGCCTCTGTGTGTGTGTGTGTGTGTGTGTGTGAGAGAGAGAGAGAGAGAGAGAGACAGACAGACAGAGACAGAGACAGACAGAGACAGACAGACAGAGAGACAGACAGAGACACACACACAGAGAGAGAGAGAGAGAGAGAGAGAGAGAGAGAGAGAGAGAGAAGGGGAAAAGGGGAGGGAGGGGGCAGTGAAGGAGGGAGAAATGAAAACTGGTAGGGAACCATGAGGGAGGATATCTTTTTTTGTTTTTCATTTTACATACCAGCCACAGTGCCTCCCTCATCCCTCCCCTCTTCCACTCCCCCCATCTTCTCCCCCCCCACACACTCTTCACTCACTCCTCAGAGAAGGTAAGGCCTCTTTTGGGTAGTCAACAAAATCTGACATATCAAGTTGAGGCAGGGCCTAGCCCCTCCCTGTGTCAAGACAGAGCAAGGTATCCCTCCATAGGAATGGGCTTCAAATCCAGTTCTTGCACCAGGGATAAGTCCTGGTTCCAATACCAGGGAACTCACAAACAGACCAAGCTACACAACTTCCACCCACATTCAGAGGGCCTAGTTCGGTCCCCTGCAGGCTCCTCAGCCCAGAGTCCCGGAGCTCCCAGTAGCTCAGGTCAGCTGTCACTGTGGGTTTCCCCATCATGATCTTGACCCCCTTGCTCATAGAATCCCTCCTCCCTCTCTTTGGACTCTGGGTGTTCAGCCCAGTGCTTGGCTGTGGATCTCTTCATCTGCTTCCGTCAGTCACTGGATGAAGGCTCTATGATGACAATTAGGGTAGTCACCAGTCTGATTACCAGGGTAGGCCAGTTCAGGCACCCTCTCCACTATTGCTAGGAGTCTTAGCTGAGGTCATCCTTGTGGATCCCTGGGAGTTTCCCTGGCACCAGGTTTCTCCCTATCCCCGGGATGTCTCCATCCATCAAGATAGGAAAAGGATATGTTAAGATAAGGGGAAAAGGAAAGGGAATGGAACCCATCTGACCCGAAAGCTAACAGGAGGACTGTTCGGTGGGGACAAGGACACCTGCAGCAGGGAAGGAGGTAAGAAAGGCCCTGTGGAGGGGAAGGACAGCAGGAAGGGCCGTGTGGAGGGACGTGAATAAGAACACAGTAAGATGAGACATGATGTATATAAAAATGCCACAATAAAATGCACAATTTTATCCTAAGTTAAAAACTGATTCAAGATAAATAAAGCAACACTCTTCCCAATAGCCAAACTACATAGTCAGCCACTGTCAGCAGAGGAATGGATAAAGTGTGGCCCTTGTACACAATGGGGAATTGTTCATCCACAAGAAGAGAAAGGCCCAAATTTTGAAGGGAAAAAGATAGAAGTGGCCAGTACAGTGTTCAGCAAAGTAATATAGACATAGAAGGATGAGGACCACATAGTTTGTCCCTCATCTGTAAGAACTAATGGCATGGAAGTAAAAGAGGGAGGGAGCCAGTAGGAGAGAGCAGGGACAAGATAAGAGAGACATAACCGATCCCCCAATAGAGGCACACTCTGTGCCCAGTCAAAGATGTCACGGAGAAATTCATTGACTTAGTGAGTTTTGGGGGAGTTGTTCTGTTTGAGTTTTGGGTGTGCTTTTGTGTGTGTGTGTGTGTGTGTGTGTGTGTGTGTGTGTGTGTGCAAGTGTGTGCTTGCGCATGCCACATGTATGCAGGTGCCCTTGCAGGCCAGAAGAGGGCTTTGGATTCCCTGGAGCTGGAGTGACTGGTGGTCATGAACTGCTGGTAATGGGCGCTGAGACCTGAACCTAGGTTCTCTGCAGGTACTCCCAACCACTGAGCCATCTCTCCAAGTTTTTACAATCAGTGTGAGCTGGTGAATAAATAAAAATTACCTCAATTTCTTTCAAAGTTTAGCAATATAGGACAAAATGACTTTGGTATCATTTGAGTCTTGCTGAAGAAAAATGCTATTTACACCACCATAGGGGATGGGTTTAAGGTTTGGAAAGGATTACTTTAAAAACAATCTGTTTTCATGTCTTCATGAAATGTTCCTCTCATCTCAACAGTCTATGTAGTGGAATTTTCACTCACTCAAAGAATTACTTCTCTATATTAGGAAAAGATGACTTAGGACAAGAGAGCAAAAGGCTGCCCAGTCATCATGTTCCAGGAGTCAGTGTTTGTTTAAAGGAGTGTACACACCCTGTACACATAATTATTTTAAAAAAACAATAATAATAAGATTATAATAAGATGATATGCATTGAAGTTATCATCTGGGAGCGGCCTTGGTCTCCACAGAGATGCTGATTATACTCCTGCCCCAGAAAGTCTGTGCCATCATGCCTAAGGACATGTCGTTTGAGTGAGAATGTCCCTCATAGGCTCAGATGTTTAGGTCCTTGGTCCCCAGTTAGTGGTGTTCTTTGAATAGGTTAGAAGGTGTGGCCTTGCGGGAGGAAGTGTATCACTGAGGGTGGGATCTGAAATGCCAAAGTCTTGTGTCCTTCTCAGTGCACAGTCTTCATATGCTGCTTGTGAGTCAAGATGTGAGCCTTCACCTGCTCGAACCGACACGTCTGCTGCTTGTTTTCATGCTTCCCCACTGTGATAGACTCTTTCCCCTCTGAAACTACAGCCAAAGAAATCCATCTTTCTATGACTTTCATAGTGGTTCATAGGTCATAGTGTTTTTATCACAGCAACAGAAAGAACTAACACAGACAGCCAATCACTGTACAGTGACATTTTGTTCAACAGTGAACTGTATTCCTATCGTGGTCCCATAAGATGATGTCATTATGTGACATTGCCATCTTAGTTTCTGTCAATGCATTTATGATACTTTCCCAGTGATGAAATCATCGTAAAATACATTTCCCAAGACATATCCCTATTATGAAGCAGTATATCGCAGTATGTCCTTGTTTTTTTTTTTTGATCTCCAGAAATAGCTTGTTACCAGAAAGAATGATATGTATTCATTGCTATAAAATGCTTTATGAAAAATATGATCGCCTTTCCCAAACCAGAATTGAAGCTTGAAAATTATTGGCTCTGGGAAATAGAGAATAACCAATCAGATGTGATAGGAGAGAATTCACAACAGGAGAGTTTTACAGCTTTATACCCTTAAGCTTCTGTCTTTAGACTCTGGACTTAGTCTGGTGAAATGTAAAAGCAATTTTTACTAGCACATGGAAATTAATATCTGGAAGTTCCCAGATGCTACTAGAAAGCAGAAGACAGAGCAAACAAAAACAATACATACTGATCTTAGTATTTCTATTGCAATGATGAAACATGATGACCAAAAAGCAAACTGGGGAGGAAAGGGTTTATTTGGCTTAAATGTCCACATTGTAGTCCATCACTGAAGGAAGTGAGGTCAGGAACAGGGAAGGAATCTGGAGGTGGGAACTGACACATAGGCCATGGAGGGGAGCTGCTTACTGTCTTGTTTTCCATGACTTGCTCAGCCTACTTTCTTATAGAACCCAGGACCACCAGTTCCATCCACAATGGGCTGGGCCCTCCCCCATGAATCACTAATTAAGTGCCCTACTAGCTTATCCACACCATGATCTTTTGTAGAAATTTTTCTCAATTGATGCTCCCTCTTCTCTGCTATGGATATTGCTCTATATAAATAAAATGCTGATTGGCCAGTAGCCAGGCAGGAAATATAGGTGGGACAAGCAGAGAAGAGAATTCTGGGAACAGGAAGGCTGAGTCAGGAGACTCTGCCAGCTGCCACCATGAGCACCAACATGTAAAATACTAGTAAGCCACAAGCCATGTGGCAAGGTATAGATTTATAGAAATGAGTTAATTTAAAATATAAGAATTATATAACAAGAAGCCTACCATGGCCATACAGTTTGTAAGCAATATAAGTCTCTGTGTGTTTACTTGGTTGGGTTTGAGCGGCTGTGGGGCTAGCGGGTGAGAGAGATTTGTCCTGACTGTGGGCCAGGCAAGATTGGAGAAAACCTCTCTGATGAGTCTAGCTTGTGTCAAGTTAACATAAATCTAGCTAGTAAAACTGACCCCTTGTTAACTTGACACACAAACACATCACTTTTCAACCAAATCTTTCCTTTCTCAATTATCCCCAAGGTGGCCTATTAATATCACGGTATAAAACATAAATACCTTTGAAAGTCCCACCATCTTTACAATGTCAAACACATTAAAAGCTCAGTCTCTTTAAAACATTCAATTTTTAAAAAAATATATAAAACCTTTTTTAAAAGTACAAAGTCTTTCAAATGTGGGCTCCTGTAAAAATCAAAATTAAATTAAATACGTTCTTCAAGAGAGAAGAACCAAGGCTGTTCTTCAAGAGGAAAGAACCAAGGCACAGTCATAATATGAACACAGCAAAACAAAGCTACAAACTTGCATGTAACTCAATGTCCAAATATCTGGGATTCAATCACAAGCTTCTCAGCTCTTCCAAGGGGCTTGGGTCACTTTCCAGCTCCATGAAGCATGTCCCTTAGGCTTAGGCTGGCACCCCTCCACCTCTGATGTACTGTGGGATATTTGTACACCGTGTGAAGATGTATTGCTGTAATTAGTGTAATAAAGAGCTGAAGGGCCAATCGCCAGGCAGGGAGGATAGGCGGGATTTCCAGGGAGAAAGAGACAGAGGAAGAGGAATCTAAGCTCTCGAATTATGAGGGAGATGCCAGGAGACTCAGAACAAGTCAGACATACAGAAATGGATAAGAAGTAAAAAAAAAAAAAAAAAAAAGCCACATGGTAGAATGTAGATTTTAAAAAGCAGATTAATTTAAGTTATAAGAGAATGTTGAGGGGAGGGGCAAGCCTAAGCTAAAGACCAGGCTTTTATAACTAATAAGAAGTCTCTGTGTCATTATTTTTGAGCTGGCAGCCCAAAGAACAACCTGACCACACTGAAGTTTTGGTGGTTATCCAGTGGTACTGGCATCTCCAAGCTGCTGGGATCTCTAGCTGCAACTGGGATGAACTTTCACCAATAGCTTCTCTTGGGCTCTTATCAGGGACTCTAGCCCGCTACCCAGTGCTCTCCATGACCCTTCCATACCTTCAAAACCAGTACCACCTGACTCTTATACTACCAAGTTCAGCTGCTAGCATGAGGTACAACCGCAGCCATTTCTGTAAGACAGCTTCTGTGTGCTGACCCTGAGGAAATACTTCCCAGAAGGTTTTGCCTCAGTGATGCTGGACTTTCTCACTGCTGATTTCTTAGCTTCTGCCAACCACCATCAATTATCCCACTGATGCAAAGGTTTCTCTTCAGTGGTGACAGTCTCTCATAAACCAAGGCTGACACTTCAGCCACAGATGGCCAGAATGACTGAATTTAAATTCAAGATAGCAAATAGCTCCAGTAGTCTTTAAACTTCCCTCTGAAACTTCACGAGCCAGGCCTCGATCTTCTGTGCTGCTCTGAACATTCTAATCTTCCAAGTTCCTCAAGATCATCCCACTGAGCTCTCAACACTCAAGGGCTGTTTTAACCCAAAATTCCCAAATCCTCCCCCAATCCTCCTTCCAAACATAGTCAAGTCTGACCCAGAAATACCCTACTCCTGATACCAACTTGTTTTACTTGGGGTTTCTGTTGCTGTGATGAAACACTCTGACCAAAAAGCAAGCTGGGGAGGACAGGGTTTGTTTGGCTTAATGCTTCCACAGCACTGTTCATAATAGAAGGGAAGTCACAATAGGAACTCAAACAGGGCAGGAACCTGGAGGTGGGAGATGATGCAGAAGCCATGGAGGGGTGCTGCTTACTGGCTTGCTTCCCATAACTTGCTCAGCCTGCTTCCTTATAGAAACCAGGACCACCAGCCCAGGGTTGGCCCCACCCACAATGGACTGGGCCACCCCACCACCACCACGAACCACTAATTTAGAAAATGCCCTACAGGCTTACCCACAGCCTGATTTTATGGGAATATTTTCTTAATCTAGGCTCTCTCCTCTCTGATGACCCTACCTTGTATCACACAAAGGTACACAAAACTAACCAGTACAATAGGTTTAAAAGATCAATGCATGGAGCTGGAGAGATACGTCAGCAGTTAAGAGTACTGGCTGCTCTTCTAGGGGACTTGGGTTTGCTTCCTCTCACAATCAGCTCTAACTCCAGTCCCAGGGAATCCAGTGCCCACTCTGGCCTCTTCGACCACGGTGTGCTCAATCTATATAGACATGTATGTATGCATGTATGCATGCATGCATGTATGCATGTATGCATGTATGTATGCATGTATGTGAACATAAAAAAGAAAAGATCCCTTCATGTCAAGAGTCTTTTGATCCCAGAACTTGGGAAGCACACATAAGCAGGTATATCTCTGGAAATTCAAGTCCATCCTGGGCTATATTGAGAGTCTGAGGCTAACTAGAGATTTGCAGTGATACCTTGTCCTGAAAGAAAGAGGTGGGGGGAGAGTTAGCTCATTCAATGATTTTTCTAGGAGACAAGTACAGCTACGACCAAAAATCAAAAATAATTCCTCGGAATTTAGACAATGACTGTGTAAGCCTAACCGGGTAATAAGATGCGGTGGTAAGTTCTTGCATACTGGCTGATAGTACTAATTTTTAATCTGTGATAAGAAAGCATTGTCTATGTAAATCTGGATCAGTAAAATATGATATGATTTCCTTTATGGTTTAGC
This sequence comes from Onychomys torridus, assembly GCF_903995425.1. Lineage (NCBI taxonomy): Eukaryota > Metazoa > Chordata > Mammalia > Rodentia > Cricetidae > Onychomys > Onychomys torridus. The sequence goes on along the minus strand of NC_050451.1, from coordinate 91,462,273 downwards.
ACATGTCTACTTAAATATTGCATATACTGTATTAAGTATGATACATACATGGTACATGCACATGTAATCAGTTCATAAATACAGAACATTTATCTAAGCTTTTAGTATTTATAGATATATATGTAACTTACCTATATTTGTTTGAAATTAAATACTTGCATAAACTATCTTACCAATCACTAAAAATCTAAATCTATTACAATAGCTTATATGTGTTTTATGTACTTTACACTTACATATTTGAGGTTTAAACCTTATCTGTAGAGTTTGTAGGCATTCATTCACTTATACATGTCTACATATTATTCTATTTCCTTATCTGAACTGATCTTTATGACTTCCTTTTCTTTTATCTTTTGGGTTAATTGTGAATAAATTCATTAGTATGGACCATTTAACCTATTTGTACTACTTCAATTATACCAGCCAGAATTTATCTAGTTCACTGAATTTCAAAAGCTTTCTATCATAATTTCCTATTTCTTTGGAATGATGCTAATTATATATATACATATATATGCATATATGTATATATGTGTGTGTATCTTTGGTATCTCTAAATAGACTTATTCTTAAGTCTTCTAAAATAACATTTTAATTTTATTTAATGTCATTTATTTTCCAGTTACAATAAATTTATAGAGAATACTGTTGAACCCCATTCCTGGTACCCCAATCTGTATTAGTAGGGTTCTCTAGAGGAACAGAATGGATAGAATGGTAGACTTCCCTCCACTATGCCATCAGGAACACTGACAATTTGACGGTGTATTGGACAGGCTTGGTCATGGTGCCTGTGCCCCGATATCTTTCTCTCTGACACTCAGTCCTATGCTGTCACTCTGGGCAGCAAGGGTCAGCAGCCTTGCCTGTCTCTGGCCTTTCTTCCTGGAGGTAACAGAAGGAGAGGGAGAGTGCTCCACTTCTCTCGGGCGCTAAAGCAGGTGTTCTCATGGCTTCTGCTGCTTCTGTTGCTGAACAAGTCATCCTGGGGCATCCGTCGTCAGGACCCCTGCACAGGCTGATGTCCAGAAAAATCACTCTAGTCATTTTACTCTGTTCTTTCTTTGTTCTCCTGTAGTTTTGTGCTGGGACATAAGTTTATGAGCGCTTCACAGTATGAACTTGGAATGACATTTTGATGCATCTATGTTCTTGTATCATTTACTTAAAAAAATAGTGGATCATAACCCCTAGCACAGTCAACACCCGACTGCTTCCTTCACACTCCACTGTGACTGAAAATAAGCCTCAATGCACGCTACTCCACCAGCATGCCTGCTGCACTCTGAGGAGAGAACTCAGTCAAGGCTTTGTAATCCCCCTGACCTCCGTTAAAAAAAAAAAAAAAAAAAGAACAAATTGCATGTTGTATTTTTCTCCTAAAAACAAATTCCACCTGTGTTGATGTGGTGACTTACATGTGGTCAACCAAAGTGGCAGGGGTTATGGCTTGTTTCTTTGCCCCTGCTTCCTAGAAGTCCTGGTCCTAGATTTGTGACTCTTGTCTCTATATCCTGGTCGTCAGCTAGGAACAAACATTTATATACATACATATATATATATAAAATGAAGAGTTGATTTTTTAAAAAAATGTTTAATATGAGTTGTAATGGATTTTAAAACTTAGGATAAATGATATTTTTAAAATAAGCAACTCAGAATCATACTTGTGATGTTTTCTCTTTTTGGCACAGAAAGGAATGGAGAAGATGAGGGAGGTTTACATTTGGACTTGTTTTAAATTTTTAAAAGCTGTTCTTTTAAATTTACCATCTGTTACTCCAGTACTTCAAAGTGGCTATGGTAACTGTTGGGGGATACCAGAAGGCACCATGGCATAATTGGGTGTGGCTTGACCCTTCCTGTGCCTTCCTCATGGAGGAAGACCAGTTCATTGTGAGTCTTGTCACATTTGCAGAGTGTTTCTCTGAAAATATAGATTCAAAGTCCAGCTAATCCACGGCAGAGATAAAGAATTGGCTGTAGACATTTGCATAAGCCATTGAATTAAAAGGTGTTAATTCGGGGAAGAAACTCCTATCATCCTCCTGAGGTGGACTTCTAACATAAACAACATTTCCAACAAATTTATCCAGAACTTAATAACACAAAGAAAAGATGTTTAAACCATGCGATTAGTCTTTAAGAAAGAATGATCAACTGTGAGGTATGTTAGCACAGACTTTAATCTCACTGCTTGGGAGGTGGAGGCAGGAGGATCAGAGGTTCAAGGCTGACCCTTAGCTACAGAGTGAGTTTGAAGCCAGCCCCAGCTACATGAGACTCTGTCTCAAAAACAAATGAAAGAAAACAAGTCAGAACTAGGAAAACACAGACAGACACACAGACAGACAGACCATAGCTATATTTCAGACCCCGTCCCTTACCTAGAGATCATTGTGAGTTGAAGAAAGCACACTGTGAGTGGTGGCAGTGGATTGGTTACTCCAAAGTTGTGAGCTGTACGCATAGCAAAGGAAAGTACATGCATAATGCATTTGCACCACTGAGAGCTGCGTGACTAGCACAGGAGAAAGTCGGCCACTGAGGTGTGGGATTTTACCGCCAGGGTCCTCAGCGAAATCAATCACAATATCAGGATGGATTTGCCCCACCTTTTTTATAAAGGAAAACTTACCTGAAGCATGGTAGACTGAAATAGGCTAGGGATGTAGACCAATTGAGTAGCGATGGGTAACTTTAGAGATTTATTGAGGTCTTTAAATACCATGTACGTCAAAAGAGGAAATATTCTTGGAAAAAGAAATGATAGGCTATATACCTAAGTAATGCACTAGATAACCCTGCAAATTCTTACCCAAAACTAGTTGTACTGTGTAAAAAAAAAAAAGACTTGAGAGACAATTTGTATTAGCTTAAATCATCCAAAGATGGAACCATTTCAGTATGAACCAAAATATTAACAACCTTCAGCTGAAATACATCAAAACTGTCTACATCTATTAGGCAAAAATGACCTTTTGGCCTCTGGGGAATATAAGATTTGATTTATGATTCAGAAAGCTAATAAGAAGTATAAAACACTCACTCCACAGAATTTCTATTCAAATTTATAATAGCCAAATTGATGATGATACAAAGGGTCTTTTCATTGGTATCCACTGGTTAATAAATGAAAAAGAAGGGAAAACCACATATTGAAATTCCTAATAAGTTTCTAACCTCATAAAATGAGAGGTATGGCATTATGTGTCTCTGATGGAAGTACTTATGTCAGTTACTAAGAAGACTGGGGGGGGGGGAGCAGTGGGAGAGAGCTGTCAATAAATGCTTGCGTTGTAAGCCTGAGGACTTGAGTTCTCTCCTTAAAACCCAAAACGGGGGTTGGGGAAGGAGAGGGGAGAGGGAGAGAGAACCAGCCATGGTGAAATGCACTTGTAATTCCAGGGATGAGAAAGCACAGACAGGCGGATCCCTGGAGATGGCTGTCCAGCCAGCCTTGTCTACTTGTTAAGTTCTAATACCAAACATTGTTCTCTGTCCCCTGCCCCCGATATGCACTTGTACAGATATGTACATGCAGAAAGGAGAAGGGAGATGGAGAGGGAGGGGGAGACAGAGAGGGAGAGGAAGAGAGAGAGAGGGAGCTTCCACACAGTTCATCACCACCTTTACCACCACCCCCATCACAGAAATAAATCAAAAATACAGAAGCCAGCAAGGTGTCTCAGTGTGTAAAGGTGCTCGTCACCAATCCTGACAAGCTGAATGTGATCCTAGGATCCCACACACTAGAAGGAGAGAAAGGATTCTTATAGATTTTCCTATGCCATCCTCTTTGGGAAAATAAAACTGTCAACTGTAGGAACAAAGACCCAGCTGCTGCTGGTGGTCTTCTCCAACAACAAAATTGCTAAGGGGAGGGGGTAGAGGAGAGATGGGGAAGAACCTGTACATGGTAGTCAGCTTCCCATCATGACAGAACATACCTGAGACCACCAGCCTAGAAGAGAATAGGCTTATTTGGCTAGACAGTTTAGAAGTTCCAGTTCATGATCAGTACATCCCTTTGTCTTTGTATCTGTGTTGGATCATCATGGTGGGAACACACGGCAGAGGGAAATCCCTCATCTCAATGCCAGGAAGAGAATAAGAGGTCAAGAAAGGGGCTACAATCCTACTGTCCCTTTCAAGGGGATGCCTTGCAGTGACCAGATGACCTTGCATTAAGGTCCACCTCTCAAAGTTTCACTAAGTCCCAAGAGCCCAAACTGGAAACACCAAGCTATGGATACATGATCCTCTGGGGACATTCTAGATCCAAACTTTACTGCTGTACATCAAAAGAGACAAGAAAATGTTAATAAAAGGCGGTGCCTAGAGATCATTTGAATCATAATTCAAACATAAGTAGAATGACGTTTATGGAATATTTGGGGAAATGTGAACACTATATGGATATTTAAGGAGACTAGAAAATCATACCTGATTTGATACATATAATTAGATTCATTATATTCAAAAATCTAAACACAGTAATTATAATATTGTAAATGTATCATATTAACTATCGTTCTGTTACTCTTCTGAAATAGAAACAAAGTGGGAAAGTGTAGGGATGGAGTAGGATGCCTTTTCCTGGAAGAGTAAGCTATGAAGTGTTTTCAGACTTGGTTGTAATTTTCCCAGGACCGTGTGTTTGAGCAATTTAATGAATTGGTAGACTGTTAGAGGACTTGAGTGGAGGAGAATTCTCTCTATGTCACTTCTCTCTACTAATGAGAGTTGGTTGACATTTCACGATGAACAGAAGTCATTGATATTGACAGCGTCGCTTTGTTTAACTCCTTGAAGTAGAGTTTGGCTAAGCAACCTAGAACTTATGATCTTCCTGCCCCCCCTTTATGAGTGCCATCCTTTCAGCCTGCACCTCCATGTACAGCCCTATCTCAAGAAAGAACAAAACATAAATACATGTGCCTACATGTGTATTTGTTAAAATGTGGTGGAATCTTAAGGTAGTTTCATCTATCCTATGGATTAACCATTGAAGATTGAGTTATAAAACACAGGAAAGGAGAAGAGGAAGAGAAGGAGCAGGAGGAGGGCGGAGGGGAGGGGGAAGAGGAGGGGAAAGAGGAGGAAGAGTTCTTGAAGAGAGAAACAGGAAGAAATAGGCACCTTTGAGACCGGATATTTTCATGTTTGTGTACCCTCATGTTGTCATGTCTAAGTATGGAATTGAGCACATTAACAGTGTATACCTATGGTGATTCTTAAATGCATTCTTTCTATACTGTGGCTGAAAATGTCCCAGATTATGGCATTTCTGAAAAGGGAAGATAATAGATCCCAAAGCACACTCCTGTAAAGAGCCTGAACACAACAGGTGTCCAGGGAGGGAAGTTACTGTGTCAAAATATTAATACGGACAGAGGTTTTGATTCTCCCTGTCATTTCCAACTGTTAAAGAAAATATGCATGCCCAGTTTTCCACCTCTCACCTCCTAAAAGACAAGGGTAACTTTCTCTTGAATTTCATCTTAAACTACTCTACTGAGTCGTTTGGAGAACAAGAGGAGAAGGGAGTAACATTAGGAAAGCTGGGATTTAAAAATATTTTTTATTAATTAGATTTTTTTCATTTATTTTACATACCGACCTCAGTTTCCCCTCCCTCCTCTCCTTTTGTCCCCCCCCCCACCTCCCATTTACCCTCCTCCTTATCCATCCCCTCCCCATTCAGAAAGGGGCAGGCCTCCCATGAATGTCAACAAAGGATGGCCCATCAAGCTGAGGCAGGACAAGCTCCTCCCCCTGCATGCATCAAGGCTAGGTGAGGCAACCCAGCATGGGGAACAGGTTCCCAAAAGCCGGCTCAAGCACCAGGGACAGGTCCTGATCCTACTGCTAGGAGTTCCACAAACAGACCAAGCTACACAACTGTCACCCACATACGGAGGACTGGGTTGGTCCCGTGTAGGCTCCCTAGCTGTTGGTCCAGAGTCTGTGAGCTCCCATGAGGTCAAGTTAAGGAAAGCTGGGATTTTAAGACCTCTATGGGACTAGTTTGACAAAAAGAAGAGAAGAGGAAGAAAGGGGAAGCAAATCAAAGCGGATTGTAGTCTATGTTTGTGTCCCCTTGACAGGCCTCCAAAGGGCACTAGACAAGACAGAATCCTGTTGAATGATGTGTCAGGAGCTGAGATCCCCTTAGTGTGCTGTTATGGGACTGAAAGTACATATGGATTTATAAGGCTTCCCTGTTGGCATCATAGCTGTGTAGAACAGGGCTAACCCTGCCCGGAGAGAGATCTGCATTTTTCATAGGCTTCTGGGAAGTAACTTCTAAGCCTTTGGATGATCCACCATTCTGTGTATCTAGGTTTCCCTAGGGTCACAAGTCATGCTAAATGGATATTATTACACTAACCAAGTTGTTTATGGGAGGAAATTTTGGGCAACTTCAAATCACTCTACCCCCAGATGGGCTGAAAACTAAAGTCAGGCATACAGAAGATCAGTATGCTGCCGTGACGAAATTTCAATAAAAATCCAAAGCTAAGGGGAGCAACTCTGATGGTCCTTCTTCAGGATGGATGTCCATGAATCACTGTAGAGGAAACAGGTACAGTACACACAGGACTGAGGAGAATGACTGAAATTCAACACTAAACATCTCTCAACACTGTCCTGTGCTCTTATTCCCTTGGCTTCTGCCCACTGCATCCTCTCTTTGTAACTATGAATATAAAAAGGTTCCCCAAGTTTTGTGAATTTCTTTAGTGAGTCATAATTAACAGTGGTTTGGTGCCATTATTATCATTACGGGGTGTTCCCCTACAAGACAGCAATACCTGAGGGTCAGTAAAGAGCATGGAGATAAACCACTCCAGAGTTGGTTTCAGGGAACCGTGTCTGCTTTATTACACATGAGCAACCACTTGTAGAGTGGGAGCCTATGGACTGTGATTGGTTAGCACATTACCTAGGACTGGACAGTGAGCACTCACACCATCAGGGGCTCTATGTGGAAGAGACTCATTGAAGGAGACATGGAGAGTGCAGACTGTCCACAGGCCAGCTACTGGCTAGTCAGGCTACTTCAGAATTCAGTGTTCTGACTTCTGGGACACAGTGTGCCATGTTTCTTATTTAGAAGTGCACTGTGCCAGGGAGGCTGACTGCCGGCTCATGACTGCATTTTCTCCTACAGTTTGGGGGTCCTCTCTGACTTGTAGTTATGTAAAAAGTAAATGGTGGATTTAAGCACCCCAAACCAGTGTGGGTCTATTAAAAGTGAAGATGGCTGAAATTTTTTGCTGAAATGTATTATGAGTTATATTCTTACACACCATTTAAGTGTGAAAATTACAAGTGAAAGCGGGAGCTATATATACTTAGAACAGAATTATAATTCAGTTGAGTGTGGTGGCTAAGGTCTTTAATACAACCACTTGTATGCCTGAGGCAGGAGGATCACAAGTTTAGGGCCAGCATGGGTTCCATAAAATTACATATTAATAAATAAGCTGTATTTCCAGAGAAAACATTAGAATTCATAATAAAGGGAACAAACTCAAATCATTTTTACTAGAGTAAATCTAACAATGTGGGTCTAACAGTAATCATAAACATAATGTTTTGGAGGCCCAGAATGCATATTATCCATATTAACTTCAGGTCCAAGGTTTGATGCTATAATGTATTTCATGGTACATGGGCTCAACATGACTCCAGTTTTAACTAATTAAATAGTATCAGGGTACAAAAAGCAGCTCATGAAAGAAGAAATCTACATAAATGTAAGGTAGATTGTGGGAGCCCATTTTCAGGTTCCTAGTGGTTTATCCAGCAGGTCTGCATAGAGAGGATGATTGGACCACGGGCCTGAGTGCAGGTGTCTGAGAGGGTCTGCACTTGGCTGTGCTGGGCGGGTAGGGGGGATATCTTTTGCTCCACCCCTTGGCGTTTCTCTAAATAGGGCAGAGACAGAGGGCTTGTCGAACAGGTTCCAGGCCCTCTCCAGGCTATCCTTTATTTTCTATCTGTTTATCCCACAATCTAAATCTTTCTACCTAATATTTCCTGCTGTGTGCACTCAAGAAAACTCTGGGGAGCTGTGAGGTTGGTGGGTAAACGCCCCACAGTAGATAGAACTTTTTTTTTTCTTTTTTGCAAATATATGACAAAAAAAAAAAAATCTCATCTAGACAAAACCACAAGTTAAGTAGGAGTTAGCATAGTGTCACTCTAATTCTAGAAGTTAATAAAATACTGAAGCATCTAAATATAAGAATAGCATGGAAGGCTTAATCTGTCACACTATTCTATTCTAGTGAGGTAATTTTGGGGTTGTTATAATTACTTTAAAATTCTATATATAGCATAGGAGATGTTAACATGTTGAGTGCCAATCTTAGCTTTACCAGTGAAAAATGGGCTGTATCATGGTATTGGTCATGATCAGAGATCTCCAACTCCCTTTATCTTTAAATCTGGCAAAAATTGGAGGCATCAGGTCAAAATCATAAACAACCACATGGATCTAAAACACTTTCTTAACATTGAAAAATTTGTTTTAAATGATCTGGGGAAAATGTAACCACAATGTTTGTCTATAAGGACCATGTCCAGCTAGACTATGAGCTGACAGCCACTGGCGAGTCACAGAACAGGTCAGTGGCACTGTCCTTTAGGGATCTGTGGCACCCAGAACCTGTTCCTTCAGAACATTTGTGGTGTCTTGAATGAGAATGCCCACCTCTCCCCCCATAAACTAATCTGTTTGAATGCTTGCTTCCCAGTTGATGAACTGTTTAGGAAGGTTTAGGAAGTGTGGCCTTGTTGGAGGAAGTATGTCACTGGGGGCTATGTTTTGAGGTTTCAAAAGCCCATGCCAGCACCAGCCCCTCTCCCTTTCCTTGCCCCCAAGTCCCTTCTCTTCACACCACCCCCTCTGCTTACAACTTACAAACCAGATATGATACCACTCCAGATCCACGTCTACCCACCTGCTTCTGTGTTCTGTTCCCCACTGTAATATTGGTAGACCAACCCTCTGGAACAGTTAGCAAGTTCCCAATTAAATGCTTCATTTTAAATGTTGCCTTGGTCATGGTGGCTCCTCACAGCAGCAGAACCATTACAAAAGCCATCATGCTAGCAGGAGAATGGGTAGGAAACACATTTCACAGCCTCCCTTGTAGTTAGGTGTGGGCAGTGTGAGTGACAGCTAGGAAGGAGATGACCGTCACATCCTTTCTCTTTCTCAGTCACACGCCAGTGTGAAGCAGTTAAGCCAGCTTTGATCACAAGGCATTAGAGCATGACAGAGTAACAGTATGCTCTGGACAGTTTTGTGTACAAAAATGAACTTTTGTTTTACTGTGAAAAACAGTGAGAAAAACCTCCCTGCTTGAGATACTGCTTTTAGTTAGGTGTTCTTTGCTAGAGACACTTAGTCATGCCATAAAAAATAAAGATTTATATTTATATAAATTTATATAAAATGCGTGCTAGAAGTCAGTGCTTTGTACAGTAGAGAATGAGGAGATAAAAATTAAAGGCTAGAAATCTAATATAATATACCAGAAAGTCATCATTTAAAGACATGTTTTATTTTTGTCTCTCAGAGTGTGATAAACTGTATGTTTCATGAGCTGGAAGCATCTTACAGTGCCATAAAATAGAAAAATACTCAAACACATGGAGTGTGTGCCACAGACAATGGTGTACACAGAGGCATATGGTGTAAGAAGAAAATGAAGTACTTCAAGTTGTCTCCGGACCTCCCCACATGCACCATGGTATATACGCATGTGCACACATGGATGTATATGCACTCATATGCACAAATAAAAATGTACTAAAAATTTAAAAATAAAAATGAATTTTGTAGGGGAGAGAGAGAGAGAGAGAGAGAGAGAGAGAGAGAGAGAGAGAGAGAGAGTTACTTAACAAAGGAAAAAAGCAAACAAAACCCAACTTATCCAGATAATTAAGGTTACTCTCTATATGATAGTCTCATAATGGGATTACGTAGTCCTCCCCTTCAGTACCTACAACCTCATGAAAAAAAAGGATCAGAAAAAAAAATCTTTGAGTAGCAAGGTCATCAAAACCAGAAGAGCCAAAGAAACCATCACAAGCCACAAGCAAGAAGAAGCAAAGGAGGCGTGATGAGGAGAAGCGATGCAGTCCACAGTTGGGACCCTATGGAAGAAAGAAGACAAAAGGAATCCAAAGGATGCAGACATGAGTTCACACCACAGGTTCACTGGATGTGCCAATAACAGCGTGCACACTTCAGCCCTCCTCTCTGCTGTGGGGTAGCTCACTGCTGTTTGAGTTCACTTCCCCAACAACAAATGTTGCCAAGCACCTTTCCTATACCGTTACCTTTTATGCATCTTCTTTTGTGAAATATCTGTGCAGATCTTTTGTCTATTTTTTGTAGCAGGAATCTTAACAGGTCGTATTAATAAAATCAAACCTGAGGCCAGTTTTTGGGGTGAACGCTGGAAGATCAGAGAGACAGAATGAGCCAGCTTCCTAGCCTCGCCAGTTCCTCAGCTGATCCTGTTTCCTCAGACTGGATGCTTCTCAGCTGAACTGCTGCTCCAAAGCCTACAAGCTTAACCAGCCAAATGCTGCTAGTTTCTGGTCTTCACGCCTTGTATATCTTTCTCTTTCTGCTGTCGATTCCTGGGATTAAAGGCATGAGTCACCATGCTTGGCTGTATCCTTGTGGCCTTGAACTCACAGAGATCCAGAGGGATATCTGCCTCTGGAATGCTAGGATTAAAGGCGTGAGTGCCACCATTTTCTGGCCTCTGTATCTAGTGGCTTTTCTGTTCTCTGACCCCAGATGATTTTATTAGGGTACACAATATTTTAGGGAACACAATATCACCACAATCTTTAATGAAGTTTTTTTTAATTTTTATTGTGTTTTAAGAATTATTTGGACATATTGGGGACAAGTTCCTTAACAGACAAGTGTTTTGAAAATATTTTCTCACTGTTTGTGGCTTATCTTTTCATTCTTTTAGCAGTTTCTTTTACACAGCAGGGTTTTTTTTTTTTTTTTATTTTTCCCAGATCGTTAATTTTTTGTTCTGTAAATAATGGTTCCTAGTGTTCTATCTAAAGCTTCATCAGGTTGAAGAGTATTTGGGTTTTCTCCTACAAGTTTTATAGTTTTCCATTTTGACATCTAGGTCTCTGAGTCAGTCTCTGAACCTCTGTGAAATGTGTGAACACAAGTTAGTGGGCCAGATTTGTCTCAGCGTGATTGAAATCTGCTCATAAATGCAATTAATATTTCAATGGCACAATTAGAAAACGGTATAAATGTCATGTCAAAACACAAAATTACAACACATTTAGGGATCTGTATTGACATTATTTGTGACTGTAGGTACAGCCAATACCTTATCCTATCAAACAGGGCCCAGAAGAAACTGACTCTAGAGACTTTTCCATTTCACTTGGGAAAAAGAGCAAAATTAACAAACTGTGATGATTGTCAAGTGAGGTATATCAAGTTCTAAATGTTTCTCTCTCTCTCTCTCTCTTTTTTTTTTTTTTTTTTACCAGATATGATTTCGTATTGCACAAGGGAAAAGAACGTGTATAGTTGATGAAATTCCAGCAGGAAGTCTCTCCTGGATGAGAAATAACGCTGCTTCTGAGTTTAACATTTTCACTTGAAACCACCCCCCCCCCCCCCCCCCTGTAAGAGATAAGACATCTCCTGCCTCAAATGAGGTGAGGGATCCCACACCACACCATTGTTTGTTCCCATCCCGGGTGGGATCCAGATCACACTCGCCAGTCTCCTGACGCTCCCTCCCACTTGCTTGTGGGCTCCTCTGTCTAGGGAGAAGCTTCACCCTGGGGCTTGGAACTAAGTGTTCTTAGGAAAGAACAGAAAGTTGGTCTGAGTCCTATCTGAAGAGTGTTTTATGTGGGGACTAAAAGAAACTTCAGGATCTTTTGGCCGCCCTGTCTCTTAGCGTTTGAATTTCTGTCTCATTATGTTGAAAAGAAGCGAAGTTAGACTCACCTGGAATGTGATCTGATTTTATTGCCAAATCCAGGACAGCTCCTCACCCCAGCTGTTTCCCGGGCCGGTTCCTGCCTATTATCTAGGTCTTATTTGAAATAACCCCTCCCCCTCTTGCCACATTATGTCCCAAACCCTCCTATCCACACAGATGGCATGCTTCATTTCCTGGGTGGGTTTATTACTGTGGTTTCTCTCTTTCTTTCAAAGTGCTCCCTTCCCCCTGTAGACTGTAAGTTGCTTTCAATGAGGTCAAGGGCCTTGGCTGTTCTGTGCAGCACTGAGGCTGAGGAGCCGTTTCCTCCAAACAACTGAGAAAGCTGGGGAGGCTCGGGAAGTCACAAAATTCACTGGAGGCCTCTCCAAGGTTGTACAAACAATAAATAGTTGCAGAGGACAGGGGCTCTCTAGTCAGCCAGTGTCTGAAGTCCTGCAGGGGGTTCCAGGAGACAGCTTTAGAGTGATTGCCTACGCTGGGTGGGCTTCTCAATGATACAGCTGCCATCGCGTTGCTCATAGTCCCTAGAGTAAGCACAATTCTCATTGGTTCACCAGGCTAGCCTGGTGTGGGACTGGTGCCTGTCTAGGGTTGTCACCTTTCTGGCAAGATCAACGAGATTCTGAAGGGAGACTCTTGGCCTACCTGACTATTGCAACAGTGGTCCCCAAGATGGGATTTCTCCAGGAATCTCATGCTGGAGGAAGAAAAATGCTAAAAAGCCTGATGCCAACCAGAACAACTTTTCCTTCTTGGAAGAGATTTCACACGGTGTTTACGTCCAGTCTGAGCACTTTGTTAGGACAGACTGGGGGAAGATGGACTGGGAAGAGGAGGGTTACTAGATATCTTTACATGTTACCATTCCTTTTCTGTTTAATTAGCTAGGTGAGCACATGGTGGTGATCCTGACTGGTTAAGGTTGCTACAGCCCTAGATAAGGTTGCTACAGCCCCAGATTTGACCCTAAGAGTTAGTGCCAGGCTAAGTAAATGTTTGTTCATGTCTCCTCAACACAACACAGACTGTCAAAGAAAAGCTTAGAGTTGTTTAGTAATTGAATGAATAATGAATGAATGAATGATGGTAGATTATAAACCGTGGATTCTTTTTTAAACATTGGGAAAAAAAATCATCCCTTACCTTGTGCACTTTACCATTTTGCAGAACCATTTTGCAGAAGACACACTTATCAAATGGCAGGTCAAAGATTCAATGAATAGTGCCTAGTCTAGTTTTTATCCTTCTATGTTACCCAGGCTGGCTTTGAACTTAATGTCCTTCGGCCCAGCTTCCCATGTGCTGGCATCGCATACCCAAGACATCCCTCTAGCTGGTGGCCAACTTTTGTGTTGTGAATAATTCAAATAAAATTCTAAGTACAAACAAAACACTCAGTGATCCATAGGTATGTAACAAAATAGATCTTAAGCAAATAAGGTGAGGAACAGAAGCAGACTTGAAATCTCTGCAATGCTTGAGCTCTTGGTACATTAGAAAGCCGCATATCAAACAGGAAGCCGTCAAGATAGGCAGAAAGTAGCCAGCCCAATTTAAAGAGGATATTTATAGGTACCTCTGGGGAAAATGCTGACTACTATGAAAGAGGTAGAACTCTACAAACCAATTTATTTACAGGGTACCAAAATAATTCCACTGGCAACTAAGTCATTCTCATTATTAGCTTGTTATGATGTAGATAAATCACTTGTTTTGATAGAGCTCTGAATCCAGCTGGACAGGACATTGTTCTAAATGCTCACAACTTTCCAACATAGTAAACAAATCAGCAAGTCACAGCAGTGGGAGCTGGACCATCTTGTCACTCAGAATCAATTAACTGAGCAACTGCAGTCCCATAATTAAGGATATATTCATTCTTGAGTCAGATCCTCTTACTTGACCTTCCTTTAAAAGTGCCCACTCCTTTAACAAATTCTGGGTTTGTTTTTTTTTGTTTTTTTTTTTTTGGTTTTTTGTTTTGTTTTGTTTTGCTTTTGCTTTTATTTTGCTTTTATAAAAGGACACTGTTGTGGGTTTGAGGAGAGGGCTTTATCAGTATGAGATGTTTCGTGATAGAATGAGTGAATGATGATAGTGTTTGCTACACAGGAATGAGACTCCAACTCTGATGCCCAGCACTTCATGTAAAACCTAGGCACGATGGTTTATGCCTGTAACACCAGTGCTGGGGAAGTAGAGCCGAGCATCTGAAGGAGGCTGGATAGCTAAGAAGATCAGTGAGCTCCAGGTTCAAGGAGAGATCATGACTCAGAAAAGTGGAGGGAGGTCACCGAATCACCACATCCAAAGTCAACCACCTCTGACCTCTACACATATGTAGTTGCTGCACACACATCGCACATGCACACACAAAGAAAGCTGTCTTGATAGAACAATTATTTCTCTTATGGAGACTTTTTAAAAATTTATATCAGAATTCAGGACCTGGTATTGGTGATTTGGTAATCTTATTCAGGAGTAGTATGCCAATCATATCATGGTTAATTGATGACAAAAATGATGGAATCTTCCAGACTATTTAAAGGATCTGTCATTTCAATAGAGAGAAAATCCTCAGACATAATGAAGTAGTCTTAATGAAGCAGAAACCTTTGTCTCTCTGATGCATGGATATTCTGTTTTCCAACAGCTTTTAGCTTGGTTTAATACATTATTGTACAAGAAAGTGTCCATAAACCTGCTATGGAAAAGTGAGAAATGTGTCCTCTTCAGATTTTTATATTTGTAAATGATATTCAGATGATTTTAATTACTATAGAGGCATTGAGATGTTAATGTACTTTATAAAACAGACGGGGCAATTTAATCCTTGCTTTCTGCAGTCCATTTCAACTCTAAGAAAATTATTTCTTTTGATCCACTCTGATAGCATGTAATAAAGGAACAATAAAACATATGGCTCAATTACCACTGCTTCTCATCAAGCATGAATTAATGAATATCAAATTATTATTAATTGTTTTTCTGGCTCCTTCCCCATAGGACAATTACACATGGCTGAATTTTGATAAGCACTTTGTATTTAACACTTTGTGGACCAGTGTCTAAGCGGGACTGGTGCATCCAATTATCACACAGGAGAATGAGTTTTTGAACTTATCACTGTTTGCAAATCATGCAGTCATCTTTCAGTTTCCCTAGTTTGTTTTCTCACAGCTTCCTGCCAGTGCCCTAGAACTCCATGTGCCAGCACAGCCCAGTCACTCTTCCTTCAAGAAAGAGTTGCGGGGTTGGGGATTTAGCTCAGTGGCAAGCACAAGGCCCTGGGTTCGATCCTCAGCTCTGGCAAAAAAAAGAAGAAAGGAAAAAAAGAAAAAAGAAACAGTTGCTATGTGCCCATAGAACACTTTATCTGTTCAATTTATCTATGTTAGCAATAAAAATGGTTTCTTGTGTGATTATTGAATTTCCAACTCTGAAACAAAAGGATTCTTTTTAAAATAAAATTCAAAATAAAAGATACATTTTAAGCAGTTAAAAATAAGTTAACTCAGCCAGGCAGTGGTGGTGCACGCCTTTAATCAAGGACAGCCTGGGCTACAGAGTGAGATCCAGGACAGGCACAAAAGCTACACAGAGAAACCCTGTCTCAAAAAAATGAAAAAAAAAAAAAAAGTTAACTCTCAGGCTGGAGAGATGGCTCAGAGATTCAGAGCACTGGCTGCTCTTCTGGAGGTCCTGAGTTCAATTTCCAGCAACTCCATAGTGGCTCACAATCATCTATAGTGGGATCTGATGCCCTCTTCTGGCATAAAGGCATATATGCAGACAGAGTACTCATGTACCTAAATAAATAAAACTCTCGTAGTGTGAACTATATATAACTTATGGTCACTATAATTGCCAGAAATTGATTTTAGTGAATGATAGTCAATCATTATGGAAACTCATTTTTATTGTCAGTCATCTGTAAACATAAACTGTAACATGCACACATATAACATGTTTATAATCCATAGCTATTACTTCTCAGAGAATTTGTACACCCAGATTTTGAAATGCATGCAAAGAAAGTTTAACAAATTACACATCATATGATTTTACCTATCACCCATAAAGCTATAAATTTCAGTTTTAAGAATAGTCTATAAAAGATATGCCTGTGATAAACTGAAGGAAAATAATTAGGTGAAATTATTTATGTGTCCCAATACTGTTAACAACTATACCAACATATTTCTAAATAGCAAACTTAAATTTCTTTTAGAATCAGACAACTGGAAAAACAAAAAGGGACCTTGGAAATCATTTTGACTAATGCCTGTGGTGTCACAGAAGTCAGGAAACTTTAAGTAATTTTCTAAGGTACAAACAACTTGTTACATTGATCTTGCTGAAAAACTATAAGAAAATTTCTATGTGCATTTTCTTTTGCAGAAAAAAACAAGTTTATCTTGCTTCTATGCCTATTTGTCAGGAGGTCAACAATGCTCTAATACAAATTATTAGGGGAATATAGGCTAGAAGATAGGAAACTTGGTTATAATGAAAATCAAGATGGGCAGTCAAATATAGAACAGGGATGGCCTGTTCAGGGCTGACACTGCTCACTGACATTGACTTTGGTAGCTAGAACTATGTGAATGTTTATCACTAAATCTTACCAGATATCAGATGTTCTTTTCATGTATGTGACCTTATTCAAAGTAATTAGATTATTTGTACAATAACAAAATTGTTATTTTGATACAAGAGATAATCTTCAATGTAAATCTTTTCTAGAGCATATATATATTCTTAAAATGTAGCTTTGAATTCCTTAAATGAAGGCTTTTCTTCGTCATTTCCACATACCAGTGTTACTGAATCCACTTTGCTGAAAATTCAAAAACAAAGACACGTTAATCAATATGAAAATAAAACCACCACTGAAATGTGAAAGAACAGCCATTCTCCCAGGGGCTCCTACTGGATGAAGCGTTCTCTGATTCCTTCTGGTCCTGAGTTCTTCACTCTGGTTTTGGTCAAACACGAAATGCCACACACTGGGTGTGTGTATTTAAGAATCGAGTGAGATTCACAGCTGAGCGGGAAACAATGTGGGGAAGCCAGATTGCGGAGTACAGATATAATCGGGCTTAACCTTACAACTGATTCTGACGCCTAACGGAACATGGGTCTCTGGACACTTTTCCAGATGTAGCCACCCAGTAGCTCATTCAGCTCACCCATTTGTCATTAACTTCTGTACTTTCGATCCCATGTAGGAATCCCTAATAATCCCATTCACTGTCCCAAAGTCAGCAGGAACAAAGGCCCTTTAAACATTGTGATTGTGGTCAACTTTGGACCTTCCCCTCAATAGCAATTTGTTTCTCTTGTTCTACTTACTATGCACTTCCTTGTAACAATCAATTAAATCTTATAGGACCTTATTTTTCCAGACATATTCTGCATGTGTTTTAGATCAGTACTTAAATTTCTCATGCTTAGTTAAAAATGCACGCCCATAACATCTTGCTTTCTCTTTACTGATGCTAATTAAGAGTCCAAATTATAGTAACATTTGGTCTTGCATTGTTAAAAAAACACAAAACTTACATGCTATATTTAACATAGAATATATAAAATTAACTATTTCAGGTAAAAGTAACATTAAAAGGCATTCACTGTATTACCAGACTATATTTAAATGTACTTCCAAGTCCAAATGGACATCCACAGAAATGATTCAACTTAAACAGTCATTTAATCAGCAAAAATTATTTCTGCTTCACAAACTGGAAAATTCTCTAAAATAAATGGCCTCTTTGTTTATACTGCATCCTGACTGATACAAAAAAAATAGTATAAGTATTGACTGATTTATACCATTAAACAAAATGCTGTCACGGTTTAACTATCTGCCACTTCCTTCTTCATTAGCTGCATTTCATGAAGTATTGAACTTTACCGGAATATTTCATATTTATCAACACTAAATAGTCATCTGAGTTAGTAAAAATAATTGCTGCTCACTGAATATGGCACTTACCCATCACTTTAGAGTAACAAGGCTCACAATGTATGGTCTGTCTATAAATCCAGATACTGTCACCTGCTTGTAGATTTTCCAAAGGCTTCTTGCATATTTCACACTAAAGAAAACAATATATGGAGTTTATATACTATAGACTGAGAATGTGTCCTCAAGGGAGTGGGAATAGAAAAACCTTTCAGTTCTTCTAAGACCACCCTCCTGAGAAAGTCACAGACAGTCCTGAAGAGATGTCACAGGGAAACTGAGTGTGCTTGCCTATCATCACATGCCAAATTTTTCAAATCAATCTCCACAGCATCCTTCCATGTGCAGGTAAAGTTCAGAGAATCTTTACCACCAAAGTTTTCTGCACAACTCACAATAGAGCAGACAGAATTTTTCACAAATTGGCTATGCCCAGAACAAGATAACCATCTAACATCTCAAACAAAAGCACAGATTTGTAATTATCATTTGCTTGCACAAGGGAGAGCTGTGCAATTTGGGTACAACCTGTTGAACCAAACAAATTGCTGATCATACGGGGACGGGGTGGGGTTTGCCTCCATTTTCTTCAGACCTGTCTGTTGCTCATTGGCCAACTTCCAAATATGAGTTGCTGGTTCGCTTTCAAGATGAATTCACTAGAGCAAATTGCCTTTGATCCGTTTATTAAACATTTAAACTAGTTTAAGTGGTTCTCTGTCACCATGGCTGTAGAACAATTTGTCTTTTTCTGTGAGTATGAGGAACATTTTTCTTCTGTCATAGTCTCTAATGCATAAAATGGAAATGAGTAACTTAAAATATAATAAGTGAAAGTTATTCCTATTTACTAAGAGCAATAACCAGGAGAATTTCTTATTTTAGAAGATGTTATGCATACTAATTTTAAATTTTGAAGATATATGCTTTTATTTAAGGGAGTATATCTTGAAACTAGAAATACTTTCATATTATAATCGAATACTTGTTTTCATTTTCAGATTATATTTTTATAGTGCTATATTGGGTTGTGGCTTGTTATTTATTTATTTATTTATTTATTTATTTATTTATTTATTCGATGCATGTGTGCCATGAGACTCAAGAGGAGAGGTCAGAGGAGAACTTGTGAGAATTAGTTTTGTGGGTTCGAAGAATCAAACTCTGGTCATCAGACTGGCTGCAGGTTAGTATACATGCTAAGTCGTCTTACCATCTTTGTATCCAAAACAAATATTTCTGATTTCTAGGTAATTGGTGGACAAGCAATCAATGGACAAAGTAGTACATCTATTTGGCTAAAGTAAATAATTTTCATCAACCATAGAATCCATCATAGATCTGTCACTAGATGGGTCATCATAGGTCCATCACTAGATGGGTCATCATGGGTCCACTACTAGAAAGGACCCAGACTTAGGCAAGTGATTTTCAAATTGAATGCATATTAGACAAATCTAAGGAGCTTTTAAAGCTACTGGTGTCCAAAAATAATCTCTGAAATCTTAAATTTTCTGAGTATGCTAAGATTTTTTTCCTTAATCAATCTCTGTGACTATAACTCATAACGGCATTGAGAACCACAGCCTGCTCAATGATCTATTTTACAGATAAGGAAACCAAGGCCATTGTCATGTAAGTGATTGCCCAAAGCCGCATGGACACCATACCAAGGGGCAGAGTTGGAACGGAGTCTTCAGATACCTAGTGCAGTGCTCATGCAATGACACTGTGGGGTTTGTGACCAACACAACACCACTGCGAAGGTGAGAAGAAAGCCAATTAAAACCGAACTTGGATGCCTTTGCTATTGAACATTTCTGTTACTTATTAAGCCACAGTTAACCACAGTCTCAACAGCAGACTAAGGTTAAACTACTGTGAGACCTGAGTCCTGAGCTCATGACCAGAGAGCTGCTAGCTTTATTCTCAACAGTCCATTTTCCATGACTGAGTTGGTTATATTCGCTGCAATACATTGTTTATTAAAATGTTACAGAAACGTAAGAATGAACGAGCATTCACCTTTTCCCAAGACTTAAGATTCCTGGCTAAGGGATGTGTGGGGGACGAATTCTAAGCCTAAAGCCAAGGCAGTAATTATAGACCTTTGAGGGTGGAACTGCGGAACATGAAGAAATACTTGGGTAGCATGTGACTAATGTGGATTATAGAGTGTTTAAAGCTTTACCTTCCTTCCAAGCATCTCAATAAATAAACGCTCTTTTCCTTGTCATTGTGCAACCTTACACTTGGTGACATGAAACAAGCACATGTTTACCTTAAAGCAAGTGGAATGGCAGCAGATTTGTAGTTCATCTAAAATCATTTTAGTCTCTACCCCCAAGGGCTTGCGGCAGTAAGTGCACATATCTCTTTCAATGACAGACCTGTAGTGACATAAGAATTAAAAACAATTTAAAATTGCCACCATGTGGGGACAGGCATATTCTCTGTAAAAACATGTGGGAATACATTGATCCTGATGGAGCTTCAGGGATCACACAAACATCCAAAAACATGTTGTTTACTTATTCTCATGACAAGATTAATTCTATAATGATGTCAAGGAAACAGCACAAGGGAAAAGTCTCAGCTTATTAATTTGCCAGCAATCAAGAACATATCTAGGCAGAAAAGGATGCTCAGGTTCCCAGTTGAACTACGACAAAAGCATTCCTCGAAGCTTACGGAACACTTAAACTAATTTACTTATATACTGCATAGGGAAATTGTACAGCCGATTAATGCAAATTTTTAATTCTGGAAACATCCAATAGGCTCCAAATAGAAATCAATTCAGGGATGTGTTTATGAACTCATAAATGATGAATCTACAGAGTCAGAGTCATCTGAACAGTTCTCTTGGTACCATGGTGAGAAGCAGGCAGGATACAGGGATGTAGATCACGGCACAATTAATTTATTCTCTAAAGGAAGGTATGACCCTGCCAAAAATTAGATGAGAGAAAAAGTAGTTTTTCTTACTTATTTTAGAAACTTAATATTCAAACAACAAATGAACTATAGATACAATCAACACAGTAAACAATCTTAAATCATGTCAGAACCTTTAAAAAAAGGCCCTTTTCCTTTTGAAAGGTCTTAAAATTGTCTTAAACCTCTCCTGGAAGACTTTACTGGTCTTGAGGCATTATTAGCATATAGGTCCAAAGTTTTCAGAGTAGCATATATAATGAGATAGTGAAATAAAAATAGCCAATACTTGTATAGTACATACATAAATTAATCTTATCATGATCTGCATCCCTGTATCCTAACTCTATTATCCTACCAGGAGAACAGTTCCAATGACTCTGACTGCACATGTATGCAATACATATACAGTACAATACACATATAGTGTATGATGAGTCGACTGCACATGTATGCAATATGTGTATAGTACAATACTCATATAGTATATGATGTGTTGACTGAACATTTATGCAGTACATATACAGTATAATACTCATATAGTATATGATGTGTCAACTGTACATTTATGCAATACATGTACAGTATAATACTCATATAGTATATGATGTGTCGACTATACATGTATGCAATACATGTACATTACAATACTCATATAGTATATGATGTGTCAACTATACATGTATGCAATATGTGTATAGTACAATACTCATATAGTATATGATATGTCCAGTGCATTTTCCCATGTGCTTTACTTTAAAAACACGGTTCATCCTGAGAAGTTGGGATTGTTATCATTTGTATAGCTCTATAGAAAAGAAAACAGGGACACAGAACAGCAAGTGAACTGTGCTCTCACGCAGTCAGGGAAGAGCTCTGAATGCAGCAATGTGATCCAGAGTTCTTTGCCTGCCTGTGAGGCCTTCTAACATCCAGAGCTGAAATGAGCTAGTCATGCCCAGGCACCACCCTTCCACCACCAAGAGAAGCAGCAAAGAAAGGGGAATTGAGGGGATGAGAAAGTGAGAGGAAAGGCATTAAGAGTTGATAAACCTTGTCTAGTTTTGTCCTTCCAGTCATGCTAATTGCATCATCCTAATCACTATATACATAGATATATAGGTATGTAAAGATTTACATATATGTAAATTACACAATGATTCATATATTATATGTGCAAGTTACACAGTGGTTTATTTATAAATATTTGCAACTACTAATTTACTCTATGACTACTTGCATACACATACCTGGCAAATATTTCCCTATGAATTGTCCCTATCTTCACATATGTATATATGTATGTATACACACACACATATATGTATATAACAAGGCTTCCCACTTAAGACTACAAGCACATCACAAACATAAAATAGTGCCTCTGTATTATCGTCTCATTCTGTCAGCACTGATAAAGATCCAGAAACACAGGGAAAGAAGAAATTGCCTCTTCCGATGAGACACTCTTTGTACTGGGGAGGCCATGGCCATGGAATGCCATCAGAGAAATGGCTGCTGCATTTATTTCCCTTAGTAAGAGGGATGTCAGATTGTATTTTCAAGAGTGATCTACTGTGTGTTTGCTGGGTGCTAAGTGATGCATGAGAAGCAGAAGCTACACCTGAAAACAAGCTCTGTCCTTACTCCAGGTAGCCATGTTTCCAGCCTCTGCTGGAGAAACCTAACAGTGGAAAAATGGACTCTTGTGTACCAGCCTGTTTCTAGAGGTTGAGTTGAGATGCTAATGATTTTCACTTGCATCCCTGGAGATGTGCAGGCCACTCTCCCCTGAGGATCACCTGGAGACCCCCATGGAATGTGAAACAATAAGGGAGGGTCACCAGAAGAAAAAGTCTGGGATGGGGCCTGTTCTCCATCCAGCATTAAATGAGTGCACATCCTAACCCTTCTAGGAACTGAGGTGAGTCCATGTGTTGGACCAGGACATCCACGTAGCTACCTTTGGAAAACCAAAAAAAAGGAAGGGTTGAGGGCAATCTAGTGAAGCAATCAAGCTTGCTTATAACACTGCAGGTAGGGGACTCTTGGGATTCACCAGCAGGAAGAAGGCCAGGGAAGTCTGGAAGGTGTGGAAAGGTCTTCTAGAATAACAGATATAAAAGCCAACAGCATCTAGGAAGCAGGTTCCTGAATGCAGAACTGTGCTGCGGTCTCTTCATGTATATTCCTAACAGTTTCCTACCTGTCTACCAATCAGAACCATCTCCAGACAAGAGACAGAGAGAAATATACATATATGTATATGCATATGAAAGTGTGCATGTTTGTGTGTATATATGTGCATTTATACACTTTATGTCTGGAACGGAAATATAAGCATACTCACCTATCTGAAGTTGAATAAACAGTTTGTATATATTTTCCTGAGATATTTTCCTGATATCCATCTTTTGGTGATTTACTAAAAATAAACATATAGGGACATGTGAGAATTGGGACATTTTCCCTAGTATTGCCCCCACATGTAAGGAAACATGCATCCCTTCACACATTATTTTTATGTTATTATTTATAATATTGCAAACCCAGATGATATCCTTACACCTTTCATTTTTTAATCTGTAGAAGTAATGATGCAAAGACCCAGCAAGTCAACACATCACACATACACACACACACACACACACACACACACACACACACACACCAGGCTGAGACAGTCTAAATCTAAGTATAAGCAATAAAGACATCATAGTTTTTCACAAAATTTATACTTGTATCTCACTTATTTACTTAAACAAAGCCTGCTAGCCTACAGGCACAGGCCTATAATTCCACTTCTTTGGAAGGTGAAGCAGGAAGATCTCAAGTTCAAGACCTGTCTAGACTACAGAGTGTGCTCAAAGCCACCCTAGCAAACTAGCAAGACCCTGTCTTAAAGCAAAAATTAAATAGGAGAACTGGAGAGACAGTTTAGTGTTTAAAAAAAATTTTGCTCAGTATGTGTAAAGCCCTAAATTCAATTTTCAGCGCTGCAGAAATTAACCAATTAAGTAATTTAAGTAAGTAAAATAGTCTAATATAAATAAAATACCAGCAAGAACACACACACACACACACACACACACACACACACACACACACACACACACACACACACTCGAGCACCTTTGCCAAGGCTATTGGGTTCAATCCTGAACCCAACTCTATAGACTTCATACTATACTGTGCCATCTGTCAGTATAGACTTCCAGAAAGTTGGAGATATTTGAGCAACATCACTGTCATGTTAGGATAACAAATGAACAGCAGCAAATCCATCCTTTCAGAATATTCTACCCTACATATTATTGGTCCAACACAATACAGTATTATCTATTATAGTTACAGCTCTTACATCTGCATTTGCATCAAAGCACATTGAATTTGTTAGAATGATACCCGGGACCCATGTGGCAGAGTTTCTGATTCTTCAGGTCTGAGATGGGGCCAAGTAATTTTCACTTGTAACAAGTCTGAAGTGATGCTGTTGAAGCTGGCCCTGATACTACATTTGAGAATTGCTATCTATACACACATACATAGCTATTCCAATAACATATGCACAGTAGTTTGCAAAAGCAAACTATAGCCAACATGGCTAAATAATTCAAATATGGTTTAGTTTCTGTACTTGTATAAATCAAGTTAATATTTTTAATCAACTATTCAATAAGTTAAAAAAAAAAAAACACCAGAAAGTAGTGTTTAGTAGACTATGCCTAATTCTAGAGAGTTACTGTTTCTTAAAATGCCTATTCCTTTTACTCTATTTGCCAATATTTTGTGTCTTGTCTTTACTGTACATCATCCTCATGCTATTTACAGATGTGCCAATTTCTTTCAGATTCAATAACTATTTATTTTATTTCTCCTTAAATGTTTTTCTCTTTTAGTTTAATTAAAAGATAATAGGAATTACTGTCATGGAGCCACAATAGAGTGAAATTTGAATTAAAAAAATTACTTTGGAAGCTGTATGTTTAAGTTACACAGGGGTTTGACACAAAGAGGCATTGCGTTGTCCCTGTGAGGTCCCATGCAAACAAAAGATACCCTGAACAACTGTCTTAGGCTTTTTATATGTCACATATGTCTGCATTTGTGTGCTTTGCCATTATATTACCCTATAATTAGGCCAATTCTCACTTTTTTAAACTCCTTGAAAACTAACTATGTTGTAATCCATAGCCTCAGCTGACATTTTTGTCAACATCCATCATTCTGTGCAGATGGTTCCATAGAACATAGATGCTCTGCAGTTCAGGCTATGATATGCTGAGCTGTGTTAGATTGGAAGTAAATAGTACAGAGTCTTTGAATTAAGGTGATTCAAATTAAAAGATTGTTGTAACCAAATAGTCATACATAGCTATGTAGTAACATTTTGATTACCAATCCTCTTACTTATTCATTAGTCATTTGCAATACTTTTGAGTATATACAATGACTCTAAGTCATTTATCAACTGCTTAATATTGGAAACAACATATATATTATTTGTGTAGAACTTACAATATTCTTAAGCTATCTTCTCTATGAAAAAGCACCCCCTGAAATGGTAGCCCCTCTTACATGGCATAGATCATTTCACAGCTGTAGAAAAAAGTGAAATATCTGAAGCACTTTTCTGTTACCTGTTCTCCACATAGGTCCTTGTATAGATAACCGTGTCCTTAGGGCCAGCATTCCTGGTTCCAGTATTAGAGCTACAATAAAAACATTTAGTTTTATATTGAAATGTACCTTGTGAGGACAATAAAAACATAACCATTTTCCAACTCAATGCAAAAGGTAATATATATATATATATATATATATTCTGTTTAAATGAAAATGTTCAAATGTTATTGACAAACTCCTGCAGAATTTTGCCACCCCTTCCCATTCAATTCTTAACATCCACTGTCTTGTTCTATTTCAGTATTACTATTGTGAAAACTAATGATTCAGTACATTTGTCTTAGAGCATGAAGATCATTCCAACTATCCATGTACCGTATTTTAGTGTCTTTTTCCTCTGATGCCCTGTTCATTTTTCATTTCTAAGCCATAAATTTCTCTAAAAAAACTTAAGTTAGAAATGAACTTTAATTGACTAGCCAAACCTCAGATTAAATGGCATATTCAGATAGATCTAGTTCAAGAATGTGAATACACAGGATGGAGAGATGGCTCAGTAAGGAAGAGCACTTTTTGTTGTAGGGAACCCAGGTTTGGATCCCAGCACCCACACTGGGTGGCTCCCAATCATCTGTAATTCAAATTCCAGGGATCTGATACTTTCTGGACTCTATGGTACCAGCACATGTGTGGTGCACATACATAGACTCAGGTATACACATATACACACAAAAGAAAATCGATGAATCTTTAGAAGAAGAATGTCAACATCAATGTTGCAATCATGTTTTATATAATTGTAGACTTTAAAGCAACAACCACATTCTATATTCTCTTATGTGCATCCCAGCAATAATTGCATTGCTGACTCAACAATTTCATGTAAGGTATTTACATATAGAAAGTTCCACACTTTAAAAAATGGCTAGCTTACATGTAAACAAATAAACACAGGGATAGTCCTGTGTCTGGTTTTGTAATTATCTTTAGTACCTGAGGCTGTTTCTGGCCTCATAAGAATAGACAGAGGTTCTTGTGGACTCCTTGAGTAGAGTGTTGGTGAAGCCATTGACTTGGCCATCTAGCCTGCAAGAGGAAACATATGTGTTTGGCACTCAAAATTAAGGTCACTTACAAATATTTTTGATTTATTAAGATTTTATTCAGTAAACAGTATTTCTTTAAATCTACCTAGTTTCTGCACAAAGACATACAGTAAAGTATAACAGTCTGCTTTACTGGTCCACTGGCTCCACAGAAATCACTTACTTACCTTCAAGAATAATCCACAAACACAGGCCATATTATCTAATGCTATGGTAGAAGGTATTTTCATTAAGGATGGAAATTGGTTCCTCAATCATTTTCATAATAGTGGCGCCCTTTAGAAAGTTTCCTTTATACCATATATCTAAGAATTCATCAACTTAATGAATGATCCAGGGGTTGCTCTGAGACACTTCAGTTCCCACTTGCTTTAATGAAAGATAATACTTTGAAGACTACAGAAGTCTGACCTAGATTTCTGCTGATCTAAAAATGTCATCATGTTTAACAGAGCATAAACACATTCAGTTTCTTCCCTGCAACAGAGGAAATTCTCAGTGAAAAAAAGTGAAAGTTGTAGTATTTTTCCTCTTCTGTCTTGGTAAGTTTTTGAAAGCAAAGGCGTGCAAGTCCACAGGAGAGCTCAGATTTTCATTAAGCCTTATTGTCAAGCAGGCTGTCTGTGGGTGGGTTTGTGCACTTCAGTGCTAGTGCCCACAGAAGCCAGAGACAGCAATCCTCTGGAGCTGGAATAATAGGCATTTGTGAGCTATCCAACATGGCTGCTGGCGACTGAACTCTGGTCCTCTGCAAGAGCAGTACATGCTATTAACTACTGAGCCTTCTCTTCAATCTTGTCCTATATAACTTTTAAGGAAGAAAATGTACTTGATCATCTCTGACATACAAAAAAAATTAATAAAATAAATAAAAATATTAGAAGGTACCCGAAACTATTTTAGTTTTTAAACTATAAAAAAATGTAATCCTTGCTAAACATACACTAACATTTCCAAGAATGAAGCTGTGAATTGAAGTTAGGATAACCTTTCTGTTGTGTTAAAAAAAATTTACAAAGTTTTTATGTGTTGCTGGTGTGTTGATTTTAAATGCATCAGGCCCTACCATCATAAATTTAAAGTTATTATATTCATGTGATTATAAATGTGTATACACATTTCTATGACAATATATGTTTGTGAGCAGTTGTGTATGTAATTAACATATTGTATATTCATCCATAATAAGTTACTTTGTGTTTATTTTTACCTTTAAAAATCTTGCTTTAAAGGAGATGTTTTCAAGTTAGAGCAAGTAATAGAAATGTGGGGTCACTACTGTCATAGAAAGTTTCCTCTTGGGATTATTAGGCTATGTCATTCCAAGAACAATAAACTTGGTTCTGAATTGTTGAAAAATATTCAAATTTAGTGCTTTCCTATAATTCATAAGACCTCAGTTTCAAACTCCAGCCTCACTAAATAAATATTAATTATATTCAAAGCTGTCTTAGTGGTGCAAATTCAAAACATCACCTGTTTATAAAATACACAAACAGAAGTGGGAAATAATCTGTAAACACTGCTATTCTCTACTGAATTGTGTTCCTTAAAATGCATACACTAAAGCCCCAGTTTTCAATACATTGTTTTCTCACCAATCTTTTCTTGTTTCACAAACAGAAAAGGGAGCAGCTTTTAAATCAACTTAAGTGGAAAGTTCCTTAACAGCATTCAAATACTCAGAGTGTATATGGCATTGATCACTTCCAAGTAATGTTTGCCTGAGATGGGTTAAGTGTCAGTCCTAGGCTGTGGATGCGTCTCTATGAGCTGCAGATCCTACTGAACATTTCTTTTCTCTCATTCAGTCATAGGCTTTGCTGGGGTCACAACAAAAAGGCCCGGATGATCTGGAGAACCAGAGCAACATAAACTCTATCAGATTCAAGGGCATTTTGCAGACAGTGGGGAAAGACAGCCAGCTCCTCTTTCCATTCTACTCTTTGCAGAAAATACCCACAATATTATTTCTTACATAATCACAGAAGCTTTAAAAAAAAGAGCAGAGGCACCCTGGGAAGGTTAAAAAATGAAATGATTACTTTTAGAGTCCTTTAAACATGTGTAGCAGCATTGTTACACATGGAGAAGTTATCCATTCCTCCCTAACTTAAGTTGTGTGTAACAATGAGGCATCGCTTCTCTTTTTAATATTCCTTTTAATTTCAAACAAGGTTTTAAGAGGCATATATAGTGTGAAAGCCCTTATACTCTGTTGTGCAAAGAAATTTCAAATAAGATTTTGCTTTGTTGCTATGAGAAATTTGTGTGTGTGTGTGTGTGTGTGTGTGTGTGTGTGTGTGTGTTTGAACATGAGATATTCAAGGAAGAGAGCTGCAGGGTACTTCTTTCCCTACTGAAAACCTACCAAGCAACAGTGAGTAAAAATAAATGCTTACAAACCAAGCAAAGGGCTTTGAATTTTCATGACACCTTTTATACCAAGTAACAGGATGGAGCAACAGGAATGAGAAATTCTAACACAATTAGAACATTGTTAGTTTTTTCTGTTAGATATTAAGCATATGGTGCTGTAACTTTTCTGATTTGGATAGTACTTACATTTAAATGCCACAATTCAATTCAACTCCCCCAGAAAATTTTCTAAACTATCACTCAGGTACAAAAGGAATTCCTAAGAAATAAAGCCAGTTGCAATTGATCTTACCTTCCATTCTTATTTTCAGATATGTGAGAATCTCTTTCAGCCAAATTTTCTAGGCCCTGGTCTCTAAAGAAAATAAAAATAAATAAAAAAAACCTCCAAAAACATAATGTGTATGTGTGGTTTAGTTGTAACACAATTGTAGGGAATAAAAGAAAATATTGCAATAAAAATCAGTACACATCTTAGACATAGTTATTTTTGGTTTAGAAGTGCCTAGGAGACTAGAAATTGGATATTGAGCTATTGGTTTGTAGGTAAATATGCAACTATGGCTGGACTAGCCATGAAGGATGGATAGCAGGCTTGTCTAGTATGCAGAAGGTCCTGGGTTTGATTCTAGCACCATTTGAAGGGCTGTAGATTTTATAAGTGACAGAGAAACTGCTTTTGGAAAGCTTGGGAAATCCAGGCTAAAAAGTGTTTAGCTCAGACTGAATGGGTGCTAGGTATATGTCCTGAAGCATTTATCTCAGCTTCACATGGATTACCTCATTCAGATCTCACAGGATCTCACAGTTCTGGCCTGTGGAGCTTGGAAACACTGAGTGAACCTCCCAAAGCCTGTGAACTAACTTACAGAAGAATGAAGAACTGAACTCACACTACCCTCCTCCCAAAAAACCAATGCTTGAATGTTTTTAGCTGGAGACTTCATTCACTCCATTGGGTTACAGAAATATAAAACCTCAGACCAACAATTGAATAAGAAATTCACAAGGTAGAGGATAAGTGTGGTGATGAGATTAGGCTGTCTTAGTGATTTTACACCTTCTATGATTTACAGGGTCCTCCAGCATGTTATCCTAGATAAGTCATTTACATAGTACCATAAAGTTAAAAGGTCCTGTTTGCTTTTTCACGAGTCTGGAAAAGCCTTTGTCATGAAGCCTCCCATTTCTTCCCCTTCAATACATACTTCCTTAGGCTTCATTTTTTAAATGAGACTCCGAATATCCAGTTCAACATGGTTTTGGTGAGAAAGACACAAAACGACAAAATGATTAAGCTGTGAGTAAAACCAAGTAAAAGAAGAGTGAGTAATAGTGAATAGACTGTGGGAACATAGCAGTGAGTTAGTGGTAAATAGTGAATAGACTGCGGGAACGTAGCAGTGAGTTAGTGGTAAATAGTGAATAGACTGCGGGAACGTAGCAGTGAGTTTGATTCCACAGTCCTGAGGGACTTTCTCATTTTCATTTCAGCCCTAAATTTTTACATCTTTGGAATTAATTCCAGTTTCTAAAATTCTCCCTTCTTGCACTCCAAAATGTTGGATTCAAGTAAGGTTACTCTAGAAATAATCAGCATGTAGATTCTCACTCACAAAATTAACACTGTTATGAATGCAAAATACAATAAAGAACTCTCATGTTTATGTGGAGAGAGATTAAGCAATATCTAAGCCATTAATAATTGAAAAACTATGCAAATTAGCCAGCATACTTTAGCTTCTTAAACTTCACACTTAAAAAATATTTGTGTGCTTTTAAAAATGTAGAAATTAGTTTAAATATCTTTAATGTGAGTTTAAATATTCCAGTGAAATTATGTAAAATGTACCATATTTCAGGAATATTAATTGATGTTGTAATCTGAATGATGACACAAAATTCAAAACTGAATTCCTCCACATTAATCAGACAAAGTTGTATAAGGTCAATCCTGCAAATTTATAATGCAGATAGAAGGCTTTGAATTTGCCTAAATGATGGTTTTCACTAATTATTACAAAAGCCATCATTGTGATATCAGAGGCTACCTACCATTTTATCTTAGCAGCCTTCACTAGGAAGTGTTTCTTTACTGGTGGAAAGCTTGACACATGGACTATTATAGTATTCATCCAGACTGGCAGTGATAGATGGTGAAATATCATAAGATATGTGAATGGTAGGAAATCAGCATCCTGTACCAGGAAGTTATTCTCTTTCCTCTTTGATATCATCACAGTAATCAGCTGCTGCATTAAGGAGGCTGTGGCTTTTTACAGCTTGGAAGTAAGGTCTAATACAGACTTGAGCAAAGTATGTGTTACATAAATATGTGAAGATACAAGTTAAGGAGAAAAGTCTGGAAGACAGTTCCCCCTCGTAGTCCAAAAGGAAATCAACCCTGCCATGATGACTTGATCTCAGATTTCTCACCTCCAGAACTATGAGGGAGCAGTCTTCATATGTTTAGGTGATTTAGTTTATGAGTATTTTTTTAGAGTATTCCTAAAAAGTCTGTATTGAGTTTCTCAACCTAAGAGTAGACATCTTCAATTCCACAAGAACAGTGTACTTGTGACTGCTGCAGATACTGGGTATTTCCTTGCCTACAAATTTCATGCTTGCTCTTTGGGCTGTAGTTTTGGAGAGAAGGAAAAAGAATAGCTCCACCAGAGGAAGCAGAAGAACCCCTATTCTTACAGATTCAACACTACAGCAGGTAACTCAAAAGCTGAGTCTATGAATGCATTTAAAGAAGATACTCCCAAAATAGGGTGAGTCACCAAAGAAACCATATTATTAGCATTCATAAGATTTTCATATTTTATTAGATAACAGCACACATCAAGTTTGGTTGTGAAAGCTATAAGGTTTCTAATTTGAATAATCTATACCAATATTTAATGCAAACTAAATTATGAAAATCACACAATATACATTTGCTTGGGGTATGTACACTGATGGATAGCATTAGCTAGATGTGTAGATACAGTAAAAGAATTTTAGACTACCCAAGTTAAAGGATGCAAAAAAATAAACGTTCTTTAATTAAGATCACATGTATTTCATGGCATCTTTTACACTGTGGCAAAAGATGAAAAATTGTGAGTCAAAGTATGGAAAATAGATTTTTTTATAGAAGTCCAAGCCAAATATTGCAAAGTTGAGCAAATGCTTGATTCAAAACTCTTTCTGTGTCTTTTATTTTCATTTTGGTGGTAGTAATCAAGCCCAGGGCCTTGTACATTCTAGACAAGACTTTTGCTAAGCTCTATCCATAGGTCCAAGAATTCCTTTAAAATGAAGATTTAAATACATTTTGGGCAGACTGTGAGTTATTTAAGGAATAAAGCCACATACATATTTTTCAGTCTAAGAATTCTCCATGTAATAATATAATGCATTCTCCATAGTTGTGTGTTTTATGATACTTTGTGTTCTGACAAATAACATTTGCCTGGAAATCAGAGAAGCAGAGCAGCAGCCACTAGAAACTTCTTACCAATATGAATCCTCAGACCGAATGCAGTGAGATCCTATGTCCATTTGCCTTATATTCCTGACTCCATCTCGCTAGTGCTGGGATTAAAGGTGTGCACCACCACCACCACCACCAGACTCTGTTTCTCTTTGACACTGATTCAATCTTGTGTAGCCCAGGGTGGCTTTGAACTCATGATCTTCCTGCTTCTTCCTCCCAAGTGCTGGGATTAAAGGCATGTGCCACCACTGCCTGGACTTTATAGTTACCTAGTGGCTTGCTCTGCCCTCTGATCTCCGGGCAAGCTTTAATTGTCATAACACAAACAAAATATCACCTTATGGGCCAAATCAAGGGGAAACATGGAGTTTCTTTCTCCTTAGCTTTTCCTAGGATGTGTTCCCACGTGAGAAAATTATTAACGCAGTTCTAACTACTCTTCCTCTCTTGTGTGCATGTAGGAGGAGTTTATTAATAGGGTACAATATGTTTCTCTCTACACTGCTAACTTCATCTGCTTCTGTAAAGTGTCCAACACAGTTACAAAATTAAAGAATTTCCATACAAAAATTAACTATTTTTCTTTTATATCAGGAATTCATATGAGGCATTAGATTTTTAGCTCAAAATGAATCTCCTTGAAAGGAATATTGCATTTAGTGAAACAACTCACATAATTCCTTGGCTCACTGACATAGCAAAATGGGATGACATTTACATACTTTCATAATTCTATTCAATAAGCATTTTATATTCTTAAAGATTTTCTATTCAAGAAATTAATAGATCTGAGTATGATTTAAATATTTAAAATATAACACATAACTAATAATTTTAGTGTTCCTGATTCACTGTGATTCCTTGAGATTGTCATAAGCAGGAAACAGTTATTGACTCAAGTAAAGAAATCAATCACATAAAATAGATTTATTTTATTTAGTTTCAGTGGTAGGGGCTTTGAATGTTGGAGATGGAATACAATGGATTTTACCTAGGTAGACTGTCATGAAACGTTGATTATTCTGATATTTAGCCTTAATTCACATTCTATTTATTAAAAATTTAATATCTGTCAGACATTGTGTCAGCTACTACACTATATAAAGAAAGAAACAAGGTCATTCCATTCATACCTATAAAGACCTTATAGATAGAAAGAGATTATTAGACAATAATTCACTCAAAGTTCATATGTGGAATGCTGTACATATGGAGGTTGAACGGGGCTTCCCTGAGTCTGAGTGAGAAATACCAGGCTGGTACCCAAAGGACATGCAGTAGCTCCTCCAGCAATGCAATAAGAGGGCAGCCAAGAGCACAAGTCAGAGAGAATGGGGATGGGAAATGGGTCTGCTTGTGAGAGAAGAGTAACAGGACTCGGGGGGAGTCCCACAAAATCATCATGGTGGTCTGTGGAGCATGGTTAAAGAGCATGGCTGTGACCAATGGCAACAGGAAGACAGTGGAGGATTATCCTGGGAAAATGACATCATCAGCCTCCTGTTTTAGGAAGATCACTGCTCATCCCTGTGGACAGATTGAAAGTTAGAAGTCATGACTAGCAGCAGAAGTGGTTAGAAGGCTGGAAAGTAGCCATCACCACAGCAGCACTATGGAAAATGCAGAGCCGCTTCCAGAGATTGTGCTGAGAAGCATCTATAGTGATGATGGGTGGATTTGAATGAAGCAGTACAGTAACTCACCCCATGTTTATGTCTTGAGAGGAATATGAGAGACTCGCAGCAGGGAGGTAGGAAGGAACTGACCTCATGTTACAGTACTAAAATCTTAGAAGGTATATGTTAACAAACAGGGAAAATGCTGACAAATGGAACTATAACTACCAATGGAAATTATTTTTGCTCTATGTGAATGATGCCTTTTTTACTAGGAAATCTTTAATATCACTTTTTTAATTTTTGCAGTATTCTTCAGTACCTATTTGGAAGCAGAAATTTAGAACATTAATAATTAATCTAACACCAGCTTATTGACTACAGATAAATGGGATCTATCTTTAGTGTTGGTTCATGTTACTCCTAAAAGCCATGCTATTTCTCATCGAATAGATGGAAATTCTGAGCACATCTGCATTTGTTCTGGGTTGTTGTGTTCCTGGGATCTCAGGATGCTTGTATGTATTTCTGATGGATGAGTGAAATTTATTCAGTCTCTAACCGAGAATTAAATATGCAGCTGCTGGAAATGTCAGTGAAGTCACACAGAAGATCGGATTCACTGCTGCTTTGCTACTAAATGATCAGTGCCTGGGTTGCATTGCACTGATGTAAAAAGGCTTTGTGATGGTTCATCCCACTAGTGTGAGCTTAACTCCCTTTACTATGCCTATGCTATAATCATGGTTACATGGTAGATTCAGGTGGTTGAATCAATCCATAAATTCACTCTTCTGAGATAGTTCAGTCTTTTCTGTTTGTCTGCTGTGTGATGATTCTTGGTCATTTATCATCAAATCCACTACACTACTGGAAAATAGCCAGACAGGTTAGCTTAACTGACCAAGCTGTCATCATAGAATTCTATGATGCCAGATTTTTTTTAATACTTTTAATATTAATATATTAGCTTAAGAAAAAAAAATGTCCTCTTTCTGTGGATTTCTGGAAAAGGAGTTACTAGCATACAAACTACTTTTTATAAAGTTTGCCTCTTGCAGTAAAACCAGAGGCAAGACTCTTATAAGAATTGCCATTGCCAATATAACCCATTTGATGATGATAGGCGAGAGGCAGGAGGTGGAGAGCATGTTCCCCTGTTAGTTATTGCATAGCCTGGCTATTAGACCTGTTACCAACATGACTGGTAATCTCCCAAAACTGCTACTGATGACAAGAACAATCCACTCTATAACTACCACTGTGAAGAAATTATTCTATTTAATTCTAATTCTCTGGAGTAAATAGATTTTGTTAGAGAGCTTAGGATCCCTTAACCACATATCTTTGTTGGTATCCTCAAGGTCATAATGTCAGAAGAATCTGAGTTTATATGTACTGTATATTTTCTTCCTTTGAAGGACAGTTTGGTATCCTTGAGCTATAGTTTCTTCTACAAAATAAGGCATAGGAATATCTATCCATGGGGTATAGTGATCATAAATCATATGCAATTATTAGTCTTAATGTCCAGGTGCTCAGTAAATACCCTCTGAGTAGCCATTGATTTTTAATTACTTTCAGGATGCCTGGCTTTAAGACTCCAACACTCTAGTGATAAAAACACACAAGAACAAAATAAGGTATTAATGTAGGAAAGAAGGTAAGACTACATTGCCCTTTCTCTCCTCATAGGTTCATAGTAATTTTTGTAAATAATTTGTTGCCTTCATTTCAGAATATTAGGCCATGATTCTCAGTTATGTAATTATGATGATAAAATTTCAAGTAAGTAGAACAATGTGAACTTTAATTCACTGATAAAATGTGTGTTGCTACAAAGTTCCCCTATTATTTATTGCATATCATAGTTACTAGACCTGTTACCAACATGACTGGAAATCTCCCAAAACTGCTAATCATGATGAAAACAATCCACCCAAATAATTGGACATAAAGCCCACTCAACAGAAAGGAAATCATTCCTGGTACTAGAAACCTAGATATCTTCCTGGAGCTAGTATGATTATGGACTTTGAAAACAATCTACTACCATCGCTTTGCTAGACCCTCCCACTTCCTTAGTACATTCTAAATCTTACCCTTACCCATAGATAAAATGTAATGACCTCCCCATCAAAGATGTTTCTTCTTATAGCAAATGGAGACCATTACAAAAAATTACAACTAGACACTATGCAGAGATCAACAGACTGTGGAGAACCCAGTTCCCACAGACACATCTGCACCACAGCTCCTGTATCTATGGCTTATGGAACATCATAGAAGAGACTACAGAAAGATTTTTAAGAGCCAGACTATCAGGAAGTCTGCTATGAAATAGTCTATCCTAGAAATAGCTGCATAAACAAGACCAGAACACTGACAATATTAACAGATGAACTAATGTGAGAGGGAGAAATTTCACAGGATCACACCCTTAGACCAAAAGTAGAACACCAGTGACTGATGGGAGAGGGAGAATTAGCCTCTCCCAAGAATAAGCTACCTTACTATTTATCCAAAGTGGTCATCCCTGAAACTATATACACTCAAA
The DNA here is from genome assembly GCF_903995425.1 of Onychomys torridus. NCBI lineage: Eukaryota > Metazoa > Chordata > Mammalia > Rodentia > Cricetidae > Onychomys > Onychomys torridus. Next base: position 91,425,568 of record NC_050451.1, on the reverse strand, counting down.
CAACAAAAATAGACTCTTGAAGGTTGTATTTATATATTTGTACATACATGTACACATGTGCACATAACGATAATAAAGAAAATGAAGCCATCAGTTTGAGAGTTGAGGGACATAAGAGAGGTTGCAGCAAGGGTATCTTGAAGGAGATAGAGGAGGAAAGGGATGAGGGAAGGATATAATTCTACTTTAATTTAAAAATAGCAAATGAGAGAATAGCTTCAAACTCAAGGTGTAAGCCTGAGGTTAAAATGTGCTATAATACTTTGTAGGCCCAGACAAGCTGAGGATCTGGGATTTTGGAGAACTTAAATATCCTTTCCAAGTTGGTTGAACTTCCTCAAAATATTTTGTCCTCTTACTTAGTTTTATTCATTTTTCATTTCAAAATTCCTTTTCCTTTAGGGAACAAACATTGGGTTGTCTTGGAACAAATAAGAAACCTAGAACTCACTCTAAACCCAAGCAATTGATGCAAGAAGAGAGCAATATATCTCCTTGTTGACAAGAGACACACAGGTTACAAATGGGTTATTTGAAAACTAAAGAAAATTAGAAGCCTTATTAAAAAGAAAGAAAGAAAATTCCTACCCAGGACCTTGGGAATACATCAAACCAGCCAGGTAAGGTCACCTACCGATTTGTGTTTCTGAGAGCAGAAGGCTTCACTTTAATAAGATTGTCCAAGTCTTGGCTGTTTAAAATAGTGAAAGGGGGTGGATTAGCAATGGCAATTTAGTTATGCTAAAGCAACACAGAAATAGTAAAAATCCATTTCATACGAGGAAAACAGCTGAAAACATGAATTAGCAGCTTTAGTTTTATTACCTTTGATCATGTCTGATCACTGTAGGATTCCCCCTGGTGATGCCATCCAGATCATGGTTTCTTTCAGTGGAATAATAGATAGAAAACTGGTTAATGATAAAGTTATTTTAGTGAGGACAATGCTTTAACTCTACTTGGAATAATACAACATAATATTCTTCCTGATACAAACTCAATAAAAATAAGTTTTATTACCTTTGGTTGTTTGCAAGAACATCAGGATTTACTTTGATGAACTTATCAAGATCTTGGTGTCTTTAAGGGAAAAAAGACAAAAGCATTAAGGGTTAGAGATAGTAGGGTTTAGAGCATTTGTAAATGGCCTTTATGGGAGGCAAGGATTCTATTATGGGATACATCATTGTAGTAGAGAACAGCAATGGTATCTTTCCCACCCAAAACAGGATACAAGAATTATGCCCAAAAGAACTTGCTGAGTCCACACACTTTATTTCCAGAGCAAACTACCAGGGAGTGCATCTTCAGTATTCCACAAGGAATATTCAAGGATTAACATTTTTCATTGTTTCACCATTATGAAGACACAGACTGATTCTCAAGTCTTTGCCATTTTAAAGATCATATCAGTATAAAAAACAGGAGCTCAAAAGCTGGGATGTCCAGAACGTAAATCTAGCAAACAGCTTCCCAGCAAGCTATCAAAATCATGACTTTATACTGACTGAAGAACTGAGTTGAATTTAGTTGTTCATTGTTAAATTAGGTGCATACTCTATAAACTGTCCACTATCTCCTTAAAGAGTCGTTGTTTTGTTTTGTTTTTCTTTGCTTCTTTTTTACTTTCTCAACTACAAAATGGCATTTCCCCCCGGGACTCATACCATTAAGCTCCTTGGTATAACTCCAGTCTTGAGGCCTAAGAAGTAAGCATTTAAAGTATCCTTCTTAGCCTTTTAAATTATAATCATTCCATACACTGATCATGTAAAGCAGTGAATGTTATTCTGGCTTCTCCACACCTGCTTTTACCATGCTCTGATCACATCACCCTTTCTTCTACCTGCTTTGAACCTTCTGGGTCTCCCTTCTTCTCCCAGTTCCCTTTCCTTGCCCTAACAGACTGTTTCTGTTGTCAGTGCCTTGTTTTGTTTTGGGAGGTTTTGTTTCCATATAAGAGAGAAAACACATGACTTGTCTTTCTTCATTTGTGATGTTTTACATAACATGATGCCTTGTAGTTCCAGCCATTTGCCTGGAAATGATATAATTTTGTTCTTCTTCATGCCTGAACAATTCTCACATAGATACATGGGTATGTATATGTACTAATCTGTTTTCTTTATTCATTCATTTGTTGGCATGCAGCTAGGCTGATTGTTTAGCTTAGCTGCTGCAAACAGTGTCATGATAAACACAAGTGTGCAGGTACTGTTAGAAGCTAAGTGAGGTAGGAAGCCTTAGGGACAAGTGTCTACATTAACATATCTTCTAATTATCTTTTCCTTTGACCTTGGCTAAAACTTTTGGGGCAATAAGCTAAGTGTGCCCAGAATCTCTATCCACCATCTGTCTTTCTTGAGCTCTATGACCTGAAACCAAGGTTGCTCAACAATGCTCATGAACTACTGAGCGTGCTTGGCAATGTGCCTGCCCTCAAAATGCTCTTCCATGGGAATATACATAAGCTTTCTGAACAATATGGTCCTTCGCTTAAGGAAACTATTACTTTGGAAATGACTACTATGTTTTCCTTACCTGGTAAGATTTATTACAAACCTACTACACTCTCTTATTTCTTGTTTTGGATGGTTTTGTTTTTTTCTTTTACCTTGAATTCTTCAAGATACAAACTCCACTGCATTAAAATGTCTTTTTTTGAAGGCTGAAAATTTTCTCTCTATATATCCAAGAGTAGTATAGCTGGGTCATATGGTAGGTCTGATTTTAGTTTTTTGAGAAACACCATAATGATTTCCATAATAATTTCCATTCCCACAAATAGCATATAAGGGTTACTTTTTTCTCCTTATGTTCACCAGTATTTGGGGGTTTTGTTTGTTTTTTTGTTTATAGTTTTGGTCTGTTTTTTTAATTTTATTTTATTTTTCATAGTAGCCATTTTGACTACACTAGAATCCAAAAATAGTCTTAATTTACATTTCACTTATGGCTAGTGATATCAGGTATCTTTCTGTTATGTTACTGGGCATTCATACTTCTTAATAAGTGCCTATTCAGTTCATTTGCCTACTTTAATAGGTTTATTTATTCTTTAACATTTTATAAATATATACTCATAGAAAGACACATCGTATGCTATGGCAAATGATTGAAGAAGGATAGTATCTTCTCCTAGTACCATCTGGGACAGCAGCTTGCCTGGGTCCCCTTCCCTTCAACATTTATCAGTGCAAAAGGATTTTTTGCACTGATAAATGTAAGGGCATATTTTACTAATCAAGAGGATTTCTACAGGGTTAAACATAGAGGAAGCCATTTAGCAGGGAGTCACCAGCAAAGTCTGAGCAAAGGCAGCATCCCCGCCCCAGCCTTTCCACAGAATGTGTGTCCATCATGGCTTCCAGTACTTGGAGGTATCTTCTCAGTTTTCAGATCTTCCTGATAGGTGGAAAATCTCAACCTAAATTTTTACTGTATTGAGTTATCCTCAAGAATAATATTTTCAATTTTAAAAAATCTATAAATATAATAGGAAGAATGATTGGCAAATGAGCACAACTAAAAACATAATTTCTCAGAATAAATCACTTGGAAACATTTTGTTAGAGGTGCCATGGAAATTAAATGAGACAACAGGCTGGAAGGGCTGTTAAAAACTAAATGATGACACATATGTAAGCATTTAAATTGAAGTTAATATATTAAAAGGAAAAAGGAATAACAGGCAATAAAACCTTGTAGAAGGAAAGACGCTTTTAAAAGTCACAGCTTGTTTACATTTACAATCAATCACATTGGGTTTGGTGTGACTGCATATACTTTCCATAGGCTCAATTTAGAATAAAGACGAAATGCAAAAACAAATGTCAAAGCTTCCCTCTCTCCATATTCTACTGAGCATAAAATAAGATTGTTCATCTAAAAGTCTAAAACAGAGATATTGGAAAGAATATTATATAAATCACAGTAAACACACACACACACACACACACACACACACACACACACGGCGGGGGATTTACAACAAATAATGTCCTAACAACATCAGAACTTTAATATTTTCTATTTGATTCATTCTTGTGAGTGCTGATTGCTACTCATTGAATTAACTATAAAAACCATTAATAAGGGGCATACTCAAAGTTTGAGAAACAAAAGCCAACAGACATAACCACATGCAATGTGCTGCCACTCCTTTAAAAAAAGGCAACACAGTGTGTCACCACAGCAAGGGTGTAAGCAATGGTCCTGAATCCCCTCAATGAGTGACAGATGCATCTTATCTCAATAAACTGGAAACAGGAACTGGAAACACTATTTCCAGGCCCTGGATCCTATGAACACAGGAATTCAATGTTTCAATTTTGTCCAGGAAAAACACAACATCTTTCCTATACAAGCTCCTGATTTGATTTTGTGTTAGTGATGGGTTAGAGGATGCACCAGATATTTAGGTATTACTTCCATGGAGGTTAAGACTCTAGAGTGTATTGTAGCCATCTACACACCTGTGCTCATGTCATCCATATGTGATCCTTCAAGTGACCCTGTCAGACCACTAAGGGACACTTCCTAGCTGTCCCACAACAGAAAGCCCCAATCCTATCCTTGTAGCCTCCTGCATTTTCTGAGACACTTAATGAAGCTTTATTTATTTGAAGATGGAAGTCTGTGTACTATGGAGTAAAGAACAGAATTCAGCTGGAAACCACAGGACCCTATGGAAGACATAAGTGTGTGAGTGTGTGTGTGTGTGTGTGTGTGTGTGTGTGTGTGTGTGTGTGTGTGTGTGTGTGTGTGTGTGTGTTAAAGCCTTGGTGTTGACATGTGTAAATGAGGAGCTTGGACCAGACACTGCCTACAGCTCTGTCCTCTCTAACATCAACCCCAAGATTACAAATGTTACTGCGTGTAATGTTTATTACAACAGCCTTTCATTTCATTTTTCATTTTAAATGCAACTCACTGACAATACGTTCTATATTCAGCCAGCAGTACATGGGGGCTCCTAAATGTAATATATTAAACTGACAACCTATTATTGTCTTAGCGTAACATCTCTCTGCCCTGCTACATAATTAGCTTTAATCTATGCTAATTGCCTGCTGTTAATAAGATTGAGTATGACGACCGAATTCTCTTTTTGGTGTCCACAGCCTGTAATTAGAACTAACATGCAAGCAAATGACACCTAGTGATAGCTGTGAACCCAGTAGGTGCTCAGTGATTAGTTACTGCCTCGGCAATCACAAAACTACCATCCGTCTTCCCATAATTTTCTCTGTGACCCTGGACAAATCGCTTAACCTCTCTGAGTCCTGATTCCCCCTTCTACAAAACAGATTCAGCTGGAATGGGTTTCCAAAACTGTTCCCATCAACTGGGCTAAAGTTTTCCAAGTTTCCTCCATCCCATCCATAAGGTTTTATGAATTTTAAGGTGTTATCAACACTTAAAAATGGAAATTATGAAAACATTCCTAAGATTTTATACAAAAAGCACATATATATGCATATATATATATATATATAAAGATAAAAAGTGAAATTAATTATCTTAGAGAAACAACTCAAAGAATTATTAAATTGAAGTTCATATCCCCTTTGTAAGCACAAGCCCTGTAAAGAACAATAAGCCTCATAAACTTTCTACTGTCCCCCAGAAAATACTCTTCTACAAAAAGGTAGATGCACTATTAATTATTATTAAATGAGGCATATTGGTTTATGAGACAGCTATCATTATTCAATTTTAACTTCAGAGACAAACGCTCAACATTAAGGCTTTACAAACCAAACAGAATGACCCGGCTCCTGGCCCAGCTATGTCCCTGCCTCCCTTCCTGGTTGGTCCCATCAATTACTTTACTTAAGACTAGGAGAAGGTCCCACTATGTACAGTGTTCAGCTGCCTCTCTAAATACTTAAATTAACATGTAAGTTTCCAGGTACATATAAAAATAGTATAATATTTCAAGGATTTCATTCAATTTTCCCATAAAATGATTATGGTGTTTATATTCCTATTATGTTTAGTTAAGAAGAAAGGAAACAAAACATATTTTCCTTACCCAGAAGTAGTTTTGATGGCTTTAGGTCTCAATTTCTCAAGAACAGAAGTGAGTTCAGTGTCATGCAAAAATATTCTAATTAACTATAAACCTGTTATATTGCCAGTTTTCTCACAAGTCATTTAAATCTTAATCCTTGTGAGTATGAGAGCAGCAAACTGATATTCTTCAGTTTATTCATTTTTATACAAATAACTTATTAACTACTAATTTGCAGCATTAGCCTCCTTATGTGATTATTGTGTCACAATGAATTTCTCAAGTAGTAATTATACAGAATTAGCATCAGTATCATCATCTTAAACAATGTTATAGTGAAATAAATAGAAGCAGTAATAAAAGAAAACCCTGTCTAGTATTTTACAGATCAACAAATCATGTTCTCTTTTTTAAATTTCCTCTTTTGAAATGTCTTTAACCAAATAATCCTACTCCTTCTACCTAAATTGGAGGATTTGTTTGTTTGTTTACTGAGGGGGTCACTTTGATAAGAGTGTCCAGATCTTGGTTCCTGAAAGTAATACATTGAGATATCTGACAAGGTCAACTGAGAACAATTTTATACTATACTACTAAATAAAACAATTTTATTTTATACTTTCCAACCTCAACATCAAATCAAATTCATATTTAGTAATTTAAAACTCCAGCCATGACTTGAATCCTCTTCTTAAATAAACTTTATTATACACAATTTACAAATAAACAAATCACACACCTAAATGAACCAGACACAAAGTCTACACATCACAAGGGTTTCTCTGTAGTTAGAATGGCCATTCGGAACCAAAGCTCTGGAGCTCTACACTGGATTTTACACTTTCACTGGAAAGGATTTATTTGCTGTCTAAATTCAGCGTCTAACAACAGGTTTTATTCTTATTTGGGTTTTGAGAATCTCAGGACAACTTAGCACTGAAGATTCAAATATGGGAATGCAACATCATCAGCTTGGCCTTACTATGATGAAATCATTTATGGAAGGCGGGACAGCTGGCTATGTTGGAGAAGCTGCTTCAGCTATACTGTGAAGTGAATCACCTCTCCCTTCCAAACACAAACTGTCTAGGCTAATGATCATCTGAGTAAGCCCCCTCCCCCCAGGATAAATCCCTGCCGCATACTGGTTTTATAACAAAGATTTACTGGAATACACTCTCGTTTATTTACACGGTGTTTTCTACTTACTTTCACAGTAGTGGCAGGATTATGTAGTTAAATGAGAAATTATTTTGGCCTCTCAGACCTGATTTATTTGCTATTTAGATCTTTGAGAAAAGCTGCTGGGGACTTCTGGTATAATCTAGATAAGCTTTGTTTTTTTGTTACAGTTGTTACACACTGTAAAACAGAGATCATCCCTAGTCTCAGAGACAGGAAACAGTTGGGAAGAAAGCCTATCTCTACATGCCATTCATATCTAACTCAACTCAAGTTGACACAGCAATGCATGTTTATGGTTTGATTTTGTTTCTTTGTTTACTTGACCTGGTACGTCATAGGGAAAGTTCTTTCTATATGAAATACAAGTATCATTTTTATTTTTCAAAGGATCGAATGCGATTTTTAATGACTCCCTAGGCTAGAGACATAGCTCAGTGGGTAATACTTGGTACACAAGCATAAAGACTGTAATTTGGATTCCTAGGACCATGTGAGATGTTAGGCAGGTAGGTAAGAAGGATGTGAGAGAACAGACAGAGATCCCAGGGCATGCTGGGTAGCTAGAAAAGCTGAATCCTAGCTAAACTAGCCTAATCTGTGAGCTTCAGTTTCAAGTGAGAGATTTCACCCCAGTAATAGAAGATGAAAGCAGTTGGGGAAGGCACACTATGTCCACCTTTGACCTCTACATACACACAATACACAAATCAGCCCCTATACATAGACCCACATACCCAAGAGGACACACACACACACACACACACACACACACACACACACACACAGTTCCCTAACTTTAGAGTTGGTTGGGTTTTACACAAAAAGAAGAAAGGGAAAAAATGGATGAAGAAGACAGGAGAAACTTTTGCCATCTGCAGATTTCTATTTCAACTACTTTTGTTTTGTTTTGTTTTGTTTTGTTTTGTTTTGTTTTCGAGACAGGGTTTCTCTGTGTAGCTTTGCACCTTTCCTGGAACTAGCTTTGTAGACCAGGCTGGCCTGGAACTCACAGAGATCTGCCTGGCTCTGCTTCCCGAGTGCTGGGATTAAAGGCGTGTGCCACCAACGCCCGGCTCAGCTGCTGTGTTTTAAGAAATCCTCTCAGGACGCTGCCTTATCCCATGGGGATTCCAATCCACCTTAAGCACCAAGCATGGAACACAAACGCTACAATGGAATGAGTCCACCTCTGTGTTTCAAGGACTTTCTGTCTCCCACCACAGTCCATAGCTGGAGAAGCCTGGGTAGGGGTTTCAGCACCAGCCTATGGGTTGATGACACCCCTGTTTCTGTTTCTGCATCCCCTCTAAGGGACGTCTCTAGGATAGTATAAAGGATTTCTCTGATTTTTAAGAATGAAATGGAAAAAAGGAGAGAGAAAAGTTTCATAAACTTTACCCGTGGTTAGCTCTGTTGGTTGTGGGCACAGCTTTGATGAAACTGTCAAGACTCTGACCACTAAAATATATAGAAGAAAAAAACCTTATTAGTTAAATTACATAAAAATGGTTGAAATTATTTGTTAAAACTGATAAATGCTTTATGATAAAATATTTACTAAAACCCTAACACCAGCCATTTTGTTGAAACTTAGTAATGGAATTGGTTCTAAAAGCATCCAATGAACAGAGTGCTCCAGTTAAAGAAAAAGCCAAAGCCCAAACAGATGAGTCCTGACTAGTCTGAGATGACACCTAGACCCATGTCTGTGGGCTCTAGTCTACCAGGCTCTCCCCTATTCTGTGCCTTTCTCTGCTAAAAGAGGCCAACCAATAACAGTGTTTTCTGTATTTATTGATAAACAACTTGAACTAAAAGATCAAAGGTACCTTCACTGTACTGGAAATTACGTGACAAAAGTCTCTAATGTCTCAGATATAAGGTGGTCAGGGTCAGTACTTCAATCGGGAGCAGCCAACTTAACTGGTGATTTCATTACACTTATAAACACTGATCAGCATTAAACCAAAAGGAGGAGCATATTAAATCTTACCCTTGAAAACTTTTTCCTATTGTTGAATTCACCTTGATGAAATTATTAAGATCTTTGTAACTTTACACAGACAAGTCAAACAAAAACCCACTCAATAAAAATGGAAATAAACCCACTGGCCATTTTGCTTTGAATCCTATGAATCCATATGTTCTCAAAATTAATTTCACTATTACGTTTTGATATAAATCAATACTGGTCTAAGTCTCCAGTTTACAGGAGCAAAGTTTCAACCTCCAAACACATCAGTGCTACACTGGCTTTGTTTCCCACTTATTCTCAAAAGAAACTCTAACATTAGGGCATGGCTGAGATTATTTTTCATTAGCTTATTTTGGAACAAAGCAAGGTTTTACCCAGAAACAGCCATGCTCACCCTGTAGCCACAACTAAATTGTGTTCTGATGATAATTTTCATTTTCAGCACTTGTGTCTTAAAGGATCTTACAACCATTATGCCACTTGATCTTTCTTGCTCTCTGCTGCCAAGGAGAGAGTAAGCCTGCGATCCTCATGCTGAGACTGCACAGCTGCTGCTCAGTGTCCATGGGACTTGCTCAGAACCCCTCCTAGTAAGCAATGAGCTTTAGACTTCCTGGGTCCTTTTGTAAGTCCTACATACTGATACAGGAAGAAGAGAGATAAGATATAATTCTCTCACCCTTGGTTACTCCTGTTTACTTCCGGGGTGACTTTGGTCAGATTGTCAAGGCTCTGGCCCCTTTAAAACATTCAAAAAAAAACAGAGTGGTTAATAGTAGATTTTCAACTAGTAAGAATAAAAATATTAAGTCTCAGAAATAATATAAGCACTCATTGAGATCATACCAAAGAGTTAAAGGTGATTATGCAGGGATAGAGGGGAATGACTTGGGGAGACAATATTTCAATCTGCAGACATTTGGCTATTAGCAAAATTTCACTAGCACTCTGCATCTAATGGTACCCTGTTAACCACTTCCAAGTATACAAAACATTTTTTAATTAGACCATATACTTCTCTCACAGAACATTCCAGAAAACTTTCTCTCTTGGTAGCAACCTCCAACACATATAAAACAAACTTTTTTAAATCTACATTTTGTTGATATTTTTGGAACGTTTTCTATTTCAAAACTGCATTAAGATAAGTATACCAATTTGTTTAAAATGCACTATATGCAATTTGGTATCTACTTCTGGTACTCATAACTCATTAGAATGACACATTGTAATTGATTGTTTTAGGACTAAACAATAAGAAAACTAAAGTCTGTAGACTCCTGAAATGTACCAAAATTTAAGCCATATTGGCTAAACTATGAACTCCACAGTTGCTGAAAAACACTTGAGCATTTCACTGTTGGCCTTAACTACATGCCTGCTTCTGATCTTCCTGGAATGATGCTTCTCTTATTGCATATGCATGTGCTTTTCACATACATCTCACCAGCAAACACTGCTCTGATCTACAGAGGATGCCACATGGGGAGAAGAGCCTGCTCAGATGACCCCACGAAGATGTCTCTGAGGTTTCATTTACACAACATCAAAGATACAGTATTTAGAGGCAACCAGATGTTGACCCAAGTTTTTTTGCTTGATCCAGATGTCCCAAGATGTGATACTCAGACTAAAGACAACAGAGAAAATATGTGAACTTTCATTATGGCAATAATGAAACAATTAACCCCACAGAAACAACTGCTGTATTCCAGATTAGCCTTTGTGGTTTTTCACCTAAATGAAGCCAATGGGATTTGAATCACATGGTCCTAAGGAAAAAAATCCCAGGTTACAATTAGAAGGTTGTAGTGTTCAAATCAGTAACAGATCAGCAAGCACCACAAGCCCTTTCTTTGAGAGTGCTGGTTGAGGAGTTTGCTTCCATTGTATTATGTAGACTTCAATCTCTTTAAACATTAGATGAGCCCTATAAATGTATAGGGTTAATTAAATTCTTATTACATGAATCAATAAAAATAATGTCGTACTCTAATTATTATAATGATATACTATTTGAAGTTTAACTATGTGAATCATTGCCTCATAGTGTATATATCATCAGTATTTATACGTTCTTGCAGTCCATAAATAGCACAGACCAATGATCTGACTTTTCCAAGGATGTTAAGAATTGAACTCAGAGTCTCATGCTTGTTCCTGACAGAGATCCCAATTATATATTTAAAATATCTACAGAGTCTCATTATGTAAAAAGTAAATTAAAAGTAGTATCCTTAAAAGATCATAGAAAGCACATACATACAAATATGGACATATATTTCATGTGTCCACATACATACATGCATGCATACATACATACATGTGCACATAAGTCATGTATACATACACACATGAACACACAACCACTATTTTCATATGTGCAATAATTCTCTTGTACAAAATACATATGTGCACACATTCAGGCACATGTCCACCTGCATACATACACAGGCACATATCTCCACATGTAAGCATACACATGTGCTTACATAAGAATGCACACATGGGGTTGGGGATTTAGCTCAGGGGTAGCGCACTTGCCTAGCAAGCGCAAGGCCCTGGGTTCGGTCCTCGGCTCTGGCAAAAAAAAAAAAAAAGATTGCACACATGCGAGCAAGCATTTAAAACACACAAGTGCATACCTCGTCATGCACACACATACCCATTTCAATATAGAAGGAATAATAGGTCACAGTTTGAAGTGTTCTAATAAATATTAAATAGATTAAATATAAAAATAACACATCAAGATGAACTAAATATACAGATTGTCCAGACCACCATGAAAGTGTAATTAATCAGAATGTTTTTCTAACACGGACTTCTGATTCACTTTTTGTATCTAGCATGTGCTGAGCACAAGGGAACTGTGATTCCTCTTTGGTAGATGAATGTGCTGAGAGTTTTGTGTCAGCTTGACATATGCTAGAGTCATTTTGGAAGAGGGAACCCCAATTGAGAAAATGCCTCTACCAGATTTGCCTTTGATCAAAGCTTTGGTGCATTTTCTTGATTGGTATTTGATGTGGGTGCACCTACCGCTTAGGCAAGTGATCCCACCCCTGGGTGGGATGGTCCTGGATGGTATAAGAAAGCACACTGAGGAAGCCACAAGAACAAGCCAGTAAGCAGCACTTCTTCACGGCCTCTGCACCAGTTCCTGCCTCAAGATTCCTGCCCTGTGCTCCTGACCTGACTCCCTTAGAGATGGGCTGTGACATAAAACTGTAAGGTAAAATAAACCATTTCCTACCCAAGTTGCTTTTGGCCATGGTCTTCATCACAGCAATAGAAAATTAACTTAAGACATTGGGTAAACAGAGTCGGTGACATGGTTAGTCAGAAGCTGAACTTGAACCAGGGCTTTCAGATTTCCTGTTCACATTAACGCTTCAGTTATCTTCCTGAACCACTTAAGGAGTCAAGAAACCCATGTGTTTTCTCAGCCAGGATGCAAGATTTAGTTGTTTTGCCAAATTCCCTGGGTGATTGTGCCTCTGACTGTGCCACACAGCCAAAAGCAGGGCAGCTTGGCAGTGTGTGCAACAGTTTTAAGCTGGCTGAGCCTTTGCTCTGCCAGCATAGCCTCTGGGGTGTTGGTGACTCATTTTAGAATCAACAAATAATATCATATACTGAGTTAACTAAGTGGAAAAGAGTTCATGGAATTATTTAATACACTATTTTCAGCTACATGGCAGCAAGTTCAGTTTCAAAATACAGTTCATATGCACATGCACACTGTCCTGTATACACAAACACATACATACATACATACATACATACATACATACATACATACATACATACATGCATAAGCATTTATGTATACTCTATTCTTATGTACCCATGTGCTCTTATGTATACCTCTACAATACACTCACTCACATACTTTCATAGATATAATTCTTATACGTACACTTCACACACTATTTATACATGCACATATACACTAATACACAGTTAAATAATATAGCTGAGAAGCTTATTCAAAACTGTCTTGTAATTTCTTAAAATGACCAGATAACAAATATCACCAAAAAACAAAATGAAAATGACTCTGTGCTTAATAAAATGTGTTTGAGAAAATAAGTGAGCTGTTTGGTCTTGAAGTTCTATTCTGCATTCCAAACACGAACACTGGCGTTCTAATGCTTACAACTGCCTGGTAAAGGGAACCTCTAGATACATTACCTCTTTATATTTTTATTTGCTTCAGGATTCTCTTTAATCAATCCATCGATGTCTTGTTTTCTTTGGAAAAGGAAATTAGTTCTAATGAATGTCATTAAAATAAAACACTAATCAAATTAATAATAGCTCAGATATTAAGAAGTGATAAATGTAAAAGTTCTCTTCACCAGTGCGAACATTTAAAGTTCTAAATGAAAAGGACAGATGTCTTATATCTAAGCTGGAGGCCATTTCAGGTTAATTTTCTAACAACACACACACACACACACACACACACACACACACACACACATAGGTACTATCTGTTCTGTTCTCAGAATAGCAGTACATGTGAAACTTCTTCCTGAACAAAGTCAACGTAGTCTTCAGATCCATCTATAGTTAGATCATTTCTAATGGGTCACAGTGAAGCAAGGTAAGTTAGATTAAGTTATTCAGTGGCACCAGACTGAATACAAACCTCTATTCAACAAATTGATACAATATCTTTTTTGTTTGTTTCTTTAATAATAAGAAAATAATGATGACAATGTAATGATTTAACAAAATTGAAATACTAAGAAAGCATGCCCTCATATAAACCTATCAATCATGCCCATGTCGAAACCTTTTAGATATCTTTTACCTCAGTGTTTATTATTATTATTATTATTATTATTATTATTATTATCATTGGGTTTTTTTTGAGTCAGGGTTTCTCTGTGTAGTTTTGGTGCCTGGATCTCACTCCATAGACCAGGCTGGGATCCAAGTGCTGGGATCAAAGGCATATACCACTACCACCCAGCTTCAGAGTCAATTATTAAGAGTGACAAAGAGCAATATTTAGAAAAAAAGCAAAACTCATTACATAATAAGAAGCATAATGTCTCTCTTCTTACTGATCTACATGCTGTCCTATTAAAAATCAAGACGCACATAAGCTATGCTCCAAGTAGATAGTTGGGGGGGAGATAGTATACATAGAGATTGGGTGCCGAAGGCAACATAGCTCTGGACAGGTGATGCAGCTGTGAGTCATTACTCCCATTTAGGTACTAGGCCAGCCTCACCCTGGGCTGTAGCTGAAACTGCCATCTTTAGAGGAAGTGACTTGTGGGAGTCTTAGTCAAAGCTGGCTTGGATGTCCATGTCAACCTAGAAATGTACTTTGGAAATTATGTGAAGGCTGCATTCTTTAAATAAAGATTTCTACTCTCTTATCAATAACTCAAAAAGAAATAATGTCCCAAATCAAAGAGAAAAGTAACTCAGTATTAAATATTGAGACAATCATTTTAAAATATATTTATGGTAGACAAGGATGAATGGCCACATCTCTCATCTTTATTGGCTAATTACATACTTTAAATTATGGTTATGAAACTAAAAAGTCATTTGCCTTCTGATTATTATGTAGAAATCAGAGTCAGAGACATTAGTGAGACTTACCCAGAGGTGTTTTCATGTCCTTTGGGGTTGATCTTCATAACATTATCAAGATCTCTACCTCTTATGAAAAGAATGTTTGGATTAGTTTCATGACATTTCCATGGAATTAGATATATATCACCATTCTATGTTTGTGGTGATTAACTCAGCCTTTGGTGAAAATTATTATACTGATACTAAACATATTTTAGAATAAAATTGACCACATTATATAGTTAAAAAAATCTCCAAGATTTTGTCATGCTATATATAAATGTAAATTTCAATGTAATAACAATACACTCTTCAAAATGAAGAACAGGGCTACAGAAGTAAGACACAAGAGAAAGAAGCTGTAATTCCCTTCACACCACTGAGAAGGTTACCAGTTATGCCAAGAGAAGCCTGAGACTCAGATAGCCAAGCAGTTCTTACCTGCCGCTTTTATCTGCTGTGGCATTCATTTTGGTAGCTGAACTAAGGTCTTGGCTTTATTGGGTTGGGGGTGGGAGGAAGCCATCAAAACTTATGTCAGCACCAAGGAAACAGTGTCTGCCACACGTGAATGCTGACATGTATATGACCTCACATAGACTGTGGCCAAGTACACAGGGCCTTGTACAGGTTCAAGCTAGATGGGGCCCCAGCACTGAGAGAGAGGAGTAGACAACTCTCTCCCATCTATATCCAGGAAGTTATCCCTAACAGACAACTGATTGCAAAGGAAAAGTTTTCTTCAATGGAGGGTCACTGAGTAAATAAACCTTACTTAAGTAGGTGCCATGCCTAGCAGGAGATGACCAACAGAAAAGGAACTCAATAGTGTTTTAGAATTTGCCTATCATATATTGAGCTTTTTTTTTTTTTTAATCTTACTGGTCTTTTGTATATTATGGTTTTCAATTTTGAGTTTTTATAGGTGGTGTGTGTGTGTGTGTGTGTGTGTGTGTGTGTGTGTGTGTGGTTTCCTGTGCTTTTTGTTGTTGTTGTTGTTTTCTGGTTCATTGTTTTTTATTTGACTACTTTGTTTTTTCTAAAGAAATAAAGGTATTAAATTGTGTAAGGAGGTGGGGAGAAACTGGCAAAAATGGGGGAGAGGAAACAGTGATCAGAATATACCATATGAATATGCAATTGAAAAACTTATGCCAGATTACATGCAATAGTCTCTGAAAACAGTTGTGCTGGCTAGTTTACGTCAGCTTGGCACAGCTAACGTCACCTGAGAGGAGTGAACATCCATGAGAAAATGACACCTCCATAAGATGGGGTTGTGCACAAGCCTATAGAGCATTTTCTTAATTAGCAATAGATCAATTGGGGAGGGCCCAGTCCACTGTGGATGGTGCCATCCCTGAGCTTGTGGTCCTGGGTTCTATAAGAAAGCAGGCCAAGCAAGCTGGTAAGCAACATCCCTCCATGGCCTCTGCATCACCTTCTGCTTCAAAGTTCCTGACCTGCTTGAGTTCCTGTCCTGACTTCCTTTGATGGTGAACAGTGCTGTGGAGATGTAAGCTAAATAAACCCTTTCCTCCCTACACTGCTTTGGTCATGGTGTTTCATCTCATCAATAATAATCCTGTGTAAATGAGAATGTGTCTGATTGTGGTGTCAGATGTTTCTAGAAACAACTGACTGGAAAGACCTTTGCTTTAATTATCCTTGGCTTAACTTGGTGTGTTTGTATGTGGTATGTGTATTTGTATTCATGTGTGTGACATGTGTGCATGTGGGTATATGTGTACAAGTGTATAGTTGTGTGCATGTGAATCCCAGAGGTAAACATCAAGTTTCTTACTCTACTGCTTTCTACCTTGCATCTCTCATTGGAGCTGGAGGTCTCAGATGCAGTTAGACTGGTTGCTCAGCAAGTTCCAGGCATCCCGCTATCACCTGCTCCCTAAGTCCTAGGGTTTCTGATGTTCCTCCTTTACTAGGCCTCCACATGAGTGCTGGGGATCTGAACCTATGTCCACGTGCTTGTACAGCAAGTATTTCACTGACTGAGCCATCTATCAACCTACCTCGTTTTCTAGCTTCTTATCTTTATTAATTTTCACAGTGGTACTTGATTTAAACCAGTCTATGCCATGTCTCTCATTTTGTAATTTTTCCTTTACATTTCTTGATTCACATTAAAAATGTATATGTGTTTTTACTATTTAAGAAAATGTAGAATGAAAGATTTGGTAGAGAATTTGCATGGCCACCCTTTAGAAATGGCTCATATTCCTTTGACCTGCTATTTCTGATGAACCTAAAGAGTTCATCAGAACCTAAAGAGTTCACTAGAACCTGAAGAGTTCACCAGAACCTGAAGAGTTCACCAGAACCTGAAGAGTTCACCAGAACCTAAAGAGTTCATCAGAACCTGAAGAACATAAGTATAACACTCCCAGTTTGACAAGGAGTAAAAGGCTAACCAAAACAAAGATGCCCACCCATGAAGGCGCTTTACTTACCTTTTCTCTTTGTCCGTCCTTTGATTGATTTTCTTAAGACTTCCAAAGGCTTGATTTCTTTAGAGCATGGGGTTGGGGAAAGAAAGTGTGCGAGAGAGAAACTCAGTGGCATCTTCAGAGTCTCTTAGGACAGCTGCAGATTTCCCACAGCTGGCATAAGATGCAATCAGCGCCTAGAGCTGGGAATTCTCAGAAATACCTAATTAAAGTGGCATAAGATGTTCGAGGGGCACCTCAACCTCAAGACATCAACCATGACTTAGTTACAACCGAGTCAGTTTGAAAGCAAACTTCACCACCAGGCCTCAGCCTTTTCTTTTGGGGAGTAGATCAGAAGGAGGCTAAGTTGAACATATGCATGGAGTTTCATCCTATTTAAGCACAAAAATTCATTCATGCTAGGTAGAAATCAATTAGTTGATCAACACTTTAAATGGAAATATTTTGAGGGCTTTGAGAGATTATTTCCCATAAAGATTTCCAGAGTGTCCTGAAAAGGTCTAACACCACCTGGAAGAGTAGAAACAACTGCATTGACTTTAGTGCCTTATGAAAACTGATGACATAGAATGAAACTTTAATATACCCAAATCTAAGAATTATTAAAGGCTACTGGTTGTCCATACCTGTAATCCAAGCACCTGAAAGGCTGAGGCAGAAGGACTGTGTGTTTGAGACTAACTGGGGGTACACAGCAAGACCCCCTCTTAGAGAAATAAAGAAGTGAAAGCTAACCTCCTAACACTACACAACTGACCAAATGCTGCATGTTGACATTTTCATCTCTAATGGATTTCATTGTGAAAGAATTATTGGCATATTAAGTTCTTTCTCTGTAAGATGGAGAAGGGAAGAAGGACAAGAAATGAGGACTTTCTCCTTCCTATATCTGCAAGGTCACTTACTCCTCATCAAGCTGTCCCACATTACATGTCCCTGTCCCTCCCCCTTGAGCCCATACCATGACTGACAAGGCTCGCCCTGCTTTTCCTGTTTTCTACCATTCTTTTGGCTCTCTCTAAGCTTCTTGTTTTAAAATATCTGAAATGTCATTTTTTCCTCTGAAATACAAACTGACAGTGCAAAACTACTACCTACTCTCCACCTGCACTCTCCATTTGGAGGATGTCACCTACAATGCATCAACATGCCTGTGTGACTGTTCTGAAGAGCGTTCCCCATCATAGAGACTTTGCTCTGTGTTCTGGATCAGAAAGCCGATTGTGTATCTGATAGGGTTGACTTGGAAAACTGGGGTATCATTCCGTGCACACACTGGCACAGATAAATGGTTTTGAAAAATAACTGTGACAACAGAAATAATTGTCATCTTAGAAAGGCAAGCTTAATGTCTAACCAAATGCAAAGTTGGTGGCCAGTCTGGGGAGAAGTGGGGGAAGTCTCATAACCTTTGTCATTCTTGACTGCTCAGAAATTTTATTAGTAAAACTTTCAGAAATTTGATTTCTTTCAATGTGAAAAATATTATCAGTAATGAAAAGCCAATTTTCTAGTTTGTCAATATGAGTCTAAAATTGTAAATTCATCTCCCAAAAGCTACTAGCTTAGTTTTTAATCACCAATTAGCCCACTGCAAAATTTTTCAGTATCTTTCAACATTAAGATATTTACAAATACTTATGAAAAGATAAATATATGAGGTGTGACCAAGATCCCATCTAAGAAGTGCCTTCTACACTCTAAGGACTTCAGTGGTGAGTGAATCCATTCGAAGAGCCAAAATGCCTTGTGGTCAATATGCTTAGCTATAAGCTTCCTACAGTAACTGGCCGGGCTTCTTTCCTTTTTAATAGTAAAGGGGGTGTAGAGATCATCTAGGCCACACTTCTCTCCTTATGAGATGAGGAAACAAGTCCCCAGAAACTAAGGCACTTGACTAGGTCACTGAGATCCACGATGGCAGTGGAACCACTACTGAGACACCCGGCCTTCTCTGACCCTTACCCAGAGTCTGTGCCATCAGACCACCTGATCCTGGCCAGAAAAGACGGCCTCCTGCTGACAACAGAAAGTAATCAAAGGGTCACCCCAAGTGGCCTGACTTGATGGCTCTTACCCTTTGCCATCTCTGTCCATCTGGGTGTTCATATAGATGAGACTTTCAAGACTCTGGGCTCTGGAAACAAAAACGAATCGCAATAAAAACCACATGTTGAAGTGAAATTGTGTGGTGTCTTGAAAGGTCAGATATAATAAACATTTCCTATGAATTGCTCATTTACTCTCATTGAATGGAAGAGCGGAGATCCTTCCGGGCAATTATGTCTGAACTAAATGTACAGTGCTGAGAGAGCTAGCCCATCTGTTAGTATGTTTGTCTGCTAGAGGACACAGCTCCCTTCCCTCCACCTCCACCGTCTGAAGGAAGACACAGAACATCTAGGGCGGACAGACGTACTTACCTTTTGTCTATCTGCTGGGCCTTCAGGTTTGCTCGGAAGAGGCCATCAAGACCTTGATTTCTTCAAATACATTGATTAAAAATCTCATCAGTAATAATGATATCAAAAGCTTATACCAGTTTACATGTGAAATAGAAGCTGGCTGAGAGAGATGAGCTATGGTCTAGGAAACTTCTTTATTCCACACAGGTGTTTTCACAAACTCCAAATTTAAATTATAGAAAACCTTAGAGAAAGTACAACCAAAGAGATAAGCTAAGGGTAGACAAGTCTGTAGAAATGCTGTTTGGGTCCATGAAATGTTTCCTTCTTATTTGTCTTTTATTCTTTTCTAAAAAATTGTATGTATATGGGTGTTCTGCCTGACAGCATGTCTGGGTACCATGCACAACCCTTGGTTCTTACAGAGGTCAGAAGAAGGCATCAGATCCCCCAGAACCAGAGTCCCAGATGGCTGTGAGCCACTATGTGGTTGCTGGGAACCAAACCCAGGTCCTTTGAAAGAGCATCCATACTCTTAACTGCGGAACCACTCTCCAGCCTGTTTCCTTTGTTTTTATTTTTGAAAATTAAAGTATAATGACATCATTTTCCCTTACCTCTCTGCTACCCTTCCAATGTACATCCCCTCTCAGATTCACAGCCTCTGTCACTTTTTCATTAATTGCATATACATATATATCCATTTTAACATAAGCCAGTATTTATAGAGCTATCCATGTTGTAAGACTGTGTGTGATGTTTCAGGATATCCTGAAAACGTCCGGCAACACTGGCTCCAAATTCCCATGTGGCTTCCTCAATTGGTGCTGAGATGCTGTCAACAAGACATTTTCTCTTCCTCTGGCTCTGGTTCCTCCACTGCCTATGCCTCATGGGTCAGCCACATCCACTCATTCACACCTGCCTCCACAGCTCCTGATCTAAAACCTCCTGTCTGTAAAGACAAGGAAGTGAAGAGCAGAACATCTAGGTGACTTTTTGTCACTCATCCCACAGATCACTGTTTTCAAAACAGTGTATGAAAAACCATGTTTCATAGCACTAGGTCAATGAACCAAAAGGATGTTTCTATATTTCTTTCTTCCCTTTGGCATCTGCTGACCGTTTCTATCTCTGTCATTCATTTGTCCCTCCAAGAATATTTTCTTTCACAACTCCAAGTGATTCAAGACTGGGGGGTAATAATAACAGAGTTATTAGTGGTTCAACTCAAAATATTCAGCAATCAAGTGAGACTGTGTATATATAAATGTATTAAAATACCAAGAACTGTGGTATATGCATAAACATACAATGACCTTAAATTTTATAGAACACAAAAATCAAAGATACTTAAGTATTAGTACTTTAATAACTGTTTGATTATTCCTCCAAGCTTTTCACCCAAGATTTATGAGGTATTATTGACTATTCAGATATGTTGATCCTGCTACTTTAAAACCAAACACTGTTTTTAATTCTGAAAAGATGATACAAGAAGTCACAATGTTCAATTCAACAATAACATGAAAAACAGACCTTTTTAAACCTCACCTGTTCAAGCTTTTATTCATTCTGATGAGATTGTCCAGTTCTTCACTTTGGGAAGAGAAAACAAAATATAATATTAATAATAAAAAAAAAACTTCCCAGAGTCAAAGGGCAGATTCACCTTAAAATAACCCTGAGTACTCAGAAATAGAACGTGAGCCCCCACGTTAATTATCTGTGAAACTCTATTTATCCTTCAAGGTGTTCCTCAAATGCCATGTTGCCAAAGAAGCCTTTCCTGGCCCATTAGCTGAAGTCTCCCCTATGTTTGGAAGTCTTGTAGAGGTTTGTATATGCTTTGTCAACTTCACTGTGTATGCATTATAGCAATAGCAATTGTACTTCTGTTGTGTGTTAATATCCCTTCCAGTACACACTACTTCAAATTCAGGACTGTATTTTACAGTGCATCCAGTCAGGATTTAATACATTGCCTTTAGGTAGATGTTTAATACTCAATTTTAACTGAATCGATAAGTACAGGAACACTGGCTAATTATAGATTCTATTCTTACACAATGTAGCTGCCCAGAAAGTAACGACTCAAAAGACACTGGCTCATTTCTTAAACTCCTACAAGTTCATTCTAGGTCAAGTAAACTTACAAGCTTGTTTCTAGTTTGAGACCTGCAAAACCCCTTTCTGGCAGCCTTTTGGGACATGATCTATTTAAGTTAAGCTTCTGGGTTGAAGAATTTCCCTTAAACCGTGGGCTCAGCTCTCTTCCCCAAGCAGGGAGCTGGGCTAGGGTGCTTCCCAAGAGTGTTCTTTATTCCTTCTTCCTGTGTGCTCCTCACACTATGCCTTCTCCACAGATTTTCTTTCCTTCTTCCATCTACTGTTACCCCCATTTCTTTTGCATTCCTTATTTAATGTTTCCATCCACACATTGTGGCTCTCTCCCTTTGCTGCTATAGAGTCACACGTCTCCAGCTTTCTCAATGTTCTTCTTGCTTCTTGGGTCATCTCTAGTGTTGATCAGGAGACCAGTATTTAGACCTTCAAGCTTCTAAGCCAGAGACATCTACACTGCCATCTGAAGGACACCATGATTCATTGTTGACCCTGATGAATCTCTTCAGCTCATGTTGATACAATTTCCCCACAGGTAAAATAACAAAAGTAATCATGTTCATCTTTAAAAAGAATCAAATAAGTTAGCATACAGTTCTGAGCATAATGCCCAGAAAGCCATAAATTCTTACCTAATCTTAGCCATTATAATAAATAAGACCTTGTCAATATTTTTCACGAAATTCATGCTTGCTACATTTACTTTTCAATTGAATTTCTAGACAGCTAGATACTGTCTCAGCTTCACAAACGAGCAGATGCATCTGTTCTGTGTGGTGCAAACGCTAAGTAAACCAATATTGCCAGAAGAACTGTCCTGGACAGTTCTCTCAGAGACCTTCTTCCCTATGTTTAATTCATCACCGATATGTAGATGATTCGTTTAAACAAGCTTTGTACATTTAATGATAAGACTGAAAGTTGAGAACAAATACTGAAATGTTTGAAAAACAGGTACCATCTCTGACAGAAAAGGGGATGGAGTAATATTCTACCCTCATGGGAAACAAATTGCCTAGTATCCAAACATGGTGTTCTGTTATTGTTTCTTGCTTGAAATGCTACCTGATAAGCAGAGACTAACTGAAAATTTGTTTCTATCCCAAGGGAAAGAGCAAATGTAAGAATCCTGTAAATTTTAGCCCCAGACGTTTGTGACTGGCATGAGCCACAATGATGAGATTTTTTTCAGGATTCAAGGTCTCTGGTGTTTATCACAGAAAAATTAGCATAAATCATGAGAAGACATTCTGTGGTAAATTAAATACCATGGAGACAGCATTCTGAATGAAGAATCTGAGCTTTCAAAATGACTGTAAACTGATAAAAAAGCTTTTGGTATTAAGTTTCACCATTGTCTTTGCAACAAATTAAATGCCCTTCATCAGATAGCAGTAGCTCTCTGTCCCACAAAGAGCAGCTGGGATAATGGAGCTCTTTCTGTTCCCTTGGAGAGCCTGTAGTACATTTCCCCAGTCCATGTGAACACAGCATTTTCTCCCGATGATTACTCTGTCTCTGTGAGATCTGTGCCTGTGGCTGGGGATCAAGGACAGGGAAGGCAAGCTGCTGATGCTCTCGCTCACTGTGTGGAGTGACTCATGTCATGCTGTCCCTGTTCTTCCCCACCAGTCACTTATCTTTCCCTCTATCTCCAACTGAAAAAAAATATTAACCCAGACATGGCTGCATCAGACCTGTCACCCTAGATACTCAGAAAGTTGATGCAAAAGGATCACAAGTTCAAGACCTGCTTGGGCTACAAAGTGAGTTCAAGGCAAGCCTGGGAACTTAAAGAGACCTTGATTTGAAATTGAAAAAATGCCTAGGAAATCTCTGTGACAGACCACTTCCCTGCCCTGTACAAGGGCTCAGTTTAAGTGTCAGTACTGAAAAGCTGACTTCAAAGTAAGTTAATAATATCAAAAATATAGGCTCTTAAATGAAAGAAAAATGAAACTTGAACATGAAACATGCAGACACTTCCTATTCTCCTTCTAACACCAAGCTCTTATTAACATCAGGCAACTTGGTGTTTGTTGAGAGAGGGGCTCACTCTGTAGTCCAGGCTGCAACTTTTCCCAGCCTTCCAAGTGTTGGGATTGAAGGTGTGTGTCAGCACATCTAGCCTTTGGGGAGGGTGGTTGTTTGGTTTGGCTTTTAGTAAGATGCACTATAGTAAATTCTTGTTGTTGTGTAATTACATTAAACAGGGAAAAACTTCTCGTGTCTGGGATTAAAGAAATGAGATATTTGCAGCCGGGATTTGTACATATTCCTCCTTTAGATAAAGCTGCATGTTAGGGTGTAAATGTTTCTGGTGACTAAGACAAAGTATCTTCGCTGAAGATGAGGATGAAAGAAAGGGATGACAGTAAGATTAAAGAGAAGGTGATGTGTTTGTGCAGATAACAGAGATCCAAAAGCAAATAGGCACTGTGCAGCAGAAGCATCAGCTCTCTCATCACTGAGACGGACCAGAGTGGCACTCCACTGGGTTGGTCACACAAGGAAGACTTCACAGGGCATGTAGTGTGTGAGCTGGACCTTGAAAAATGGTAGGTTTGACTAGATGGACATGATTGTGTATCATGAGATTGGTATCGAGCACCATGTAGAAGGAACGGCAGAAACAAACATGTCTGGAACTGTAGAAAGACCAGTGGTCTAAGCTGGTATCAAATATGAGATAAATATGTGGGTGAAGTCAATGGTTCTGGAACTGAATGATTCTAGATCCTGTTTAGCAGACATAGTCCCATGTAACTAAATGGGCAATGGGGAGTCGTGGCAGATATTTACAGAAAAAATATCTGGCATTCAGGGGCAGGAACGAGGGTGGAAGGAAGAGAGGCTAGAGGAGTGTAAGTCAATTTGAATAGCCATGCTAGTGTCTTACCCTGGACACAGTGAGGGCTTGAACTGGCAGAAGGCCGCATATGTACACGAGACACTGTGGACATTTAGGTTATACAAACGTAGACTTCACAGAGGGTAAAGGGATGGGAGAACTGAAAATGACTTTTGAAAGTCAAGCCTGCAGGGGTGGAAGATCAGAAGCAGAAAACAGCACATCTGGGAAGAAAGGGGAACATGGTCCAAGGATATTGGAATGGTGGTGCTAAGGGCAAACATAAGTGAATATCTGGGCTCGAAACACAAACACAGGACTGGAGATCTGATTGAAACCTGAGGCCACTATGAAGAGTAGACTGGATGGTCAAGATGGGCACCCATAAATGTCAGCACCACCCACTATGATGGATACTTACAGAGAGACACTGAGAGGGTTTTTTTTTTTTTTTTGCCTTCTTAATTATATACAATAATCATCACTGGGAATTGGCTCATATTTAGAAATTACAGTGGGCCAGTGGCTTGCTTTTAGACCACAAAAACAAGGGGGGAAACAAGCTTGGGAGCTTTGGGATCTCACCCCTTGTCAGTTTTCTGAAGTGAAGCGGCCACCCTGATGATGTCATCTAGGTCCTCAGTCCTTCACAGAACAGAAAGAGAAGCAGGTTAGTGAGGATGGAGTTAGACTGTTGGAACTAAATTTCCTAGAGTTTCTGATGGAGGGAAGGGTAGTCCACAGTCAAGAGTGACAAGTTTAACAGAATCACAGCTTGATCCCATCGTCTCCACTCATGGTACACACAGACACAAGCATCCTTCATTGCCACTGACTTCCTTCAGCAGACTAGACCATTAAACTCTCACAGAAGATGCATTGGCATCAGTGGCATAGACAGCACTGTGTGGGAGGTGACGAGAGCGTCACAAAATTCTAAGTTCAGGGAAGTCCGATTCTTTCCAGGTCTAAGGCATACATGTAGTCTGCTTCACACCAGGGCTCTTCTGAGAGTCAAGGGGAAAATACAAAAGAAATTTTACTTCGGAAAGTACCTTAGCCATTTCTTTCACTTTTTATACTGATGGAACTATAAAACTATAAATTTGTAATACTATAATTTTTCAGTTTGTTTTTTTTTTTAAGGAAAAAATTCTGGGCTGGAGAGATGGCTCATATGTTGAAGGCAAGGCTCACCACCACCACCCAAAGTTTCTTTTTTTTTTTTTGAGATTATAATGTAATGACATCATTTCCTCCTCCTCCTCCTCCTCCTCCTCCTCCTCCTCCTCCTCCTTCCCTCCAAACTATTCCATATACCCTCTTGCTCTTTTTCAGATTCATAGACTCCTTCTCCTCTACCTGCACGTAAGTACAAACTACTCAGTCTGTATAATGTTATTTGTATATACAATTTTAAGGCTGACTGACTGTTTGGTATTGAATAGCCAATAGGTGTGCTCTTCCTTTTGGAAGACTCTTTCTCCCATATTCAGCATTCCATATGTAGCCCTGACTGTCCTAGAACTCACTGTGTTCATAACGGCCTCAAACTTGCAATAATCCCCTTGTTCCTGCATCATAAGGGCTGGGGTTACAGGCGTGTGCCACTGTGCCCGGCTTTTTAAAAAAAGGAAATTCCCCAAAGCTATTACTTTTCCTAAATAATAAAGAAGAAGAAATACAAACAAAACATATCCAGAATGAATGCTAAACTAGGTACAATTAGCAAAACAGGTATGAATCAGGACCGTGGTGGGGAAACGCTTCCTGACCAAATTAATCCACATGATGCATGAACCTGTCCTGATGTTGCAGGACAGGCTGAGCATGACTTCTACAGCCACAACCAATGGAGAGCCTTTGTAGTACAAGTTCAACTAAGCAAAACTATTTCTCCTTATTTATTTATGCCCACTCAGCAACAGTGTCTGTGGTGGTATTGTGTTCCCCCAAATACTGTGCAGGCTAATAAACTTATCTGGGGTCAGAGAACAGGACAGCCACAATATTAAACATGAGGATAGACAGTGGTAGCACGTGCCTTTAATCCTAGCATTCCAGAGACAGAAATCCCTGTGGATCTCTGTGAGTTCAAGGCCACATTGGAAACAGCCAGGCTTGGTGACACTCGCCTTTAATCCCAATAAATGAGCCTTTAATCCCAGGGAGTGAGGGCAGAAAAGAGAAAAATATATAAGGCGTGAAGACCAGAAACTAGCAGCATTTGGCTGGTTAAGCATTTTATCTGGTTAAGCTTTTAGGCTTCTAGCAGCAGTTCAGCTGAGACCCATTTGGATGAGGACTCAAAAACTTGCAGTCTGAGGAAACAAGACCAGCTGAGGAACTGGCGAGGTGAGGAAGCTGTGGCTTGTTCTGTCTCTCTGATCTTCCAGCATTCACCCCAATAACTGGCCTCAGGTTTGTTTTATTAATAAGACCTATTAAGATTCCTGCTACAAGTGTCCTATATTTTGAAACAAGTACAGAAAATAGAGAGATAAGCAAGCCTCCTTCCTTCAAAGGGTTTCATCTCATCCTATCCTTATGCTCAGACAATTTTGGATTTGCAATATAAATCTTAAGACGAATTTAAAGAACAAGAACCTATAAAAACATGTATTACCTAGCCAGGCATAGTGCCACACTTTAATACCAGCACTTTGGAGGCAGGGGCAGATGGATCTCTGCAAAATTGAGACTGGCCTTGTGTACATTAAGTTCTGGGACAACTAGTGCTACATAGTGAAATCCTGACTAAAAGAATAGTTTAGTTATTATAGCTAAAGTTGACCAGAAAACTGGTTTCATCTAATTTATTATTTTAAAGTACTCCAGCAATACTCTGGATCATATTCAGATTGTATAAAGTACTCCAACAAAGCATGCTTTATTATTGGTACAATTACACACATGTGGACAGAGATCTCTGTACCTGATATTTCTTTCAGCATGCCTATTGGCTTCTCCATATGCACCTGCTGTAGTTGCATGTATCTGCCTAGATTTTAAAAAATAATGCCTGTTAGGTAAGAAAACTCTTTCATGCTAAATTATGTGTATGAGAATACATTTATGTTTGGAAATATAAATGTTATACTATTGACAAAAATTTTACTTAGCTCTTTGTAATGGCTAGAATTCAACCATCCCCCTTTTTGAAAGTCGAAAAAGTACGCAGTGCTAATTTTACAATATCAACTTCTTTTCATATGTTTTAAACCACTAAGTACATTTAGTAGTGTCTGATCTAGACATTGTTCATTTTATTTCCATTCATCAAAATGTTTTGTCTTTATCTCCATTAGATACTTAGGTAACATTTTAAATACTGAGAATCATTTTTTTGTTAGGCGCCAAAATAGTATTTTTTCTTAAAGATTTATCCCATGTGAATACTGCCCAGAAATGTATTTTCTCGGGTAAGACAGAAGTGAGTCTATATTTCAAGTGCATCTCCCACACCGAGAAAGGCCACACTGAACTGGTAGCAGCAAATTGTAAAATGCTAGGGTGTCAGAATTTATAAGACTTCTTTCTCTCTTTTCCTTAGACCGTGGCTGACCTACTTATACATTCTTGCTTATTCTCAAGAAGCTATATTCAACTATTTTTTGTTCTCCTGAGGACATGTGTTAATTACTTCCCTTTCATATTCGTTCATTAAAATCACCATGCTGTGATTAAAGTGATCAAGGTTTTTAAAACATGCATGTTGTCCCAATTTTATTTTTCGGATCATCACTGGAAGAAAGAAATGAGAACAGTAAAAGTGGATTCGACCAATTCCTATGAAATTAAGCCATTTCTGAATATAAACATGTACAGCCCTCTAGTGTCAGTGATTTTCAGATTAGAATTTAGGTGGTACAGGGACAACTTAGTTCAGTTCCTCAAGAAAATCTATTCTCATTATGACTTAATTGCTTAATGCTATAAGACTAAGAGAGAACCAATCGGATAAGACAGGAAACCTGAGACCTTGCTCTTATGAGATAATTATAATCATTGCAAAAATGAAAAGTTATAAAATGAATCCATATCATTAATTAGTTCAGTGAAAAACTATTCTCCTGACTCATTAAAGCAATATCCTAAGGACAAAATTTCAGAGATCTGGAGGGATTTTATTGGCAGAAGTTCAGCTCTAGAGTGTTCCCCCTGTGGGTGAGCATGGTGCCACTCACCCCCGTTCTTCAGTCAGCACTTTCTAGCAGGTCTTATTTTTTTTTAAAAAATGCTCCTATAATTGTGACTTATGAAAACAGTTCTACAGTTGTGTCTTACATGGCATCAAAAATCCCCCTCGAGAGGCCAAAATAACAAAAGAAGTAAAAGCAGGCGTCCAGGCAGATCAACACACTTAGTCTCCACTGAGACACTGAGATTTAACCTGACAATCTAGTGAGAAGATGGGACATCCATCTTGAAAAATGGTTCAAGATCATCAAATTCTGTAACAGGGACACATAGGAAGACTGTCAAGCCTCCGAGTTTGTTTCTAAATATTAATTATAGAGTGGCAAAGGTTCAAAGTAGAAAGTAAAGTGTGTTTTTTCCTGACCTGGAGATAAGTTATTTGGAATATTCTTCAATAGTCATGATAGCTTTGATATAAAACAAAAATTCTTTAGTTTTAAAAAATCAAGTAGTCACCTAAAGGTATCTCAAGCGTAACTGAGGACTTGGGTATTAATACAAGGCTGTAAGAATACCCCTTATCGCAATATATAGCTCATAAGGGGAAACTTAACTGCAAGAAACTAATAATGAAATATATTCACATATTGTCATTTAATATGGTTCCATTTAATAGGCATGAGATATATGCCCAGTTCATACATTCATTTATATCAAGTGCTAACATATACAAAACTTTCATACAAACACTTCTAATGCTGCCAGCCAATGGCTATTTCAAAGATAAGGTTCCCTAAGACAGGTAATAGCCCGCACTATTCTAAAGCAAAAGCAATTACACATGTGCATTGATAGAAGTTCTGTGAGTCTCACATTAGTGAATGCACACAGAAAGCATGGCCACACCTTGCATGAAGCCATTCACAACCCCTTTACTGCCATTTCCCTCAGAAGGGCGAGTCCTCACCTGTTATCCCGTCTCAGTTGTTTAGGAGAAGCAACGGGAGAACAGGGTTTCGGAGGGATTGGAGGGTGAACAGCAGGATCCCTTTGAAACAGAAAACAGCAGTCATTACATCATCGAAACCTTATCCATTTTTATCTATTAACCCACAACATCTATCATATACATGGAAATATCCCTTAAACTCATGACCCCATGTATGGGGAACCTGAAAGGTCAGAATTCACAGAGCATGAACTCTCAAGAAGTCAACTATTTTAAATATGGATATTTTAGAAGTCCATTAACTGGACTTTTGGAAACTACAGGTAAAACTATGGCATGCCCTTCAATTAGCTTACTATTTTGCTAGTATATTTGGTGAGTCATGACATTTTGAGTTGTCTCAGGAGCACAGTAAATGGTTCCCTGGTATTAATGTATAAGCTGCTTTAGGGATTATGTCAACTCACAGGCTGCTATAGAAACAGTAAGAAAGTTCCTTATGTGATAGATCTCATAGAAAACTTGGCTTGGAGATTTTAACTAATTCTTGACTTAACTATTACCAACACATGACACTTCAGTGACAGCAAAACATGAATATGCCATTAGTCAATTTTCAATGAGGCAACAAAGAAAGTAGACCCAAGAAGTACACATGATTGGGTGACAAGGGAACTGGAAAGGGGCAAGTATGTTTAACTTTGGGTGAAGTCAGCTCCTTACCAAAGCCATGGTGCCCTCCAGCTTCCCATCACTGCCACATCACCACTTCTTTATGGCCCTGATGCTAAGCTCTGCACCTAGTGAAAAGTGACCCATGGTCTGATCCTTTAGTCCTTTGCAGCTGCTGAGTGATGTGCACTCAAGTACAAGGCTACCTGCATTGCCAGCTCCATGGTAATGGGTTGAGCTTATTCTGCTTCTTCATCTGTAATAAGCTCTCTAACAGGATTGTTGGGGGGTTTTCAAGGCTGAATGAGATCATGGTTTTAGTCAGCAAGCATCGTTTGGTAGCTTTCTGTGTGCAACACGCTCTATGAAGTAAATAACGGGTTTTGTTTCCAAAAAGCTCTAAATATACAAATAAGTGCTATTGTACAAAAAGAAAACATCAGAGTAAAGACATAGAGTAATGGGAGTCCGGAAAAGACATAAAGGGATGGGGTAGGGACTCCCACTTTATTAGCATACCCTTGGAAAGCCTCTGTGCAAGGCAAAATTAAAACTGAGAGCTGCAGGAAGTGACAAATACCCTGAGGACAGCTGGGCTATCAGCTTAGCGATAGCATTTGTCACTTGAAACTGTAGGAGATAACCAAAGGACAAACTGGGAGCCAAGGATTCCTGTCTCACATCCCTTGGTATTTATGGATCAAAAATTTGAGAAAGGAAGCCCAGGAAAAGGTGGCTGAAAGGGAAGAAGATGAGAGTGAGGAGATGGGGTCCGGGAAACCAGCTGAGCAAAGCCCTGCCCAGTCTGACTGACAGACCAAGAAAGGCAAGGACTGTGAAAGTAGCGTGACTTTGGCAGCGTGGTCGGGTCATCGAAAGCCCTGACTGGAGCGGTTCTGATAGAACATTGCACATTTGGGGGTGGAGTTGGACATACGATCGGAGTAGACTTAGGAGAATGTGAAAGCAGGAAGAAGAATTGAAGTAGATGTTTTACAGTAAGGTCCAAGGTCCAAGGTCTTGTGACTGTGTGCAAGCATGCATGTGTGCATGCAAGTGTGCAAGTGTGTGTGTGTGTGTGTGTGTCTGTGTCTGTGTGTTTTTTCTATGCTTGTGTGTCTGTGTTTGTGTTTGGTCTTTCATAGAAACACAGATTGTGTGAAAAGGAACAGAGAAAACCAGAACAGCTGAGATACGTCAGCTGAATCCACGAGCTGGTGCTTAAGGTGAGGCTGAGGAACTCCCAGACTGGGCACAGGCAGGAGAGATCCAAAGAGATGCGACATGGCAGTAAAAGTAAAGCTCAGAAAGTGACATTTTGTGGTCATTTACCAGGGCCTGGCCTGTGTGCAATTAGGGTGTAGTGAAGAAGACCTTTGGAAAGGAGGCCAAGAATGTAAAATCCCAGAGGTGGTATCCTCTGCATAGATATGGAAATTGTCAAATATTATAATGGGGTTTGAGATGTTTATGAAGAACAGAGAGTCTGATGTCAAAGTCTTTGAAGACTGAAGCTGAGTGACTCAGAGGCCTTTGGAGGACGCCAGTAAAGAAGAAGAGCCCAGACAATATGGCTGCTAAGGAGAGATAGAGTTTACAGAGGGAGGAGTTAAAATCAAAGCGGGGTAGAAGCAGGACCAGACCAGATCCCTTTCCTTCCTCGATCCCCGTGATATGTGGGCACTGGGGAAAGCCCTTGCTGAAAGAAGGGTGGAGATGCAACACACCCACAGGATGAGCAATGGTTGAGCAAGGCTGTGGAGCATGGAGTTGATGATGGTGGATGCTAGCCAGAGTGGAGGATTTGATTCAGGATGCTGTCAACTGTGGTGACCTCAAGGATCTAAGAATCTGTGGTGCTGGCCCAAGTGGCTGGAAATGACCTGACTGGATTTCTTACAGTGTCAATGGACACAGGCCGAGGGGCCATGTTTGGATTTTGTTCTGAGGCTCCTGGGGAACACAGGGCACAGGGTTTCCTGACTCTTAGTTCCATAACAGTAGGCAAGGTGTGGTGGTATTGTGTTCCCCAAATATTGTGCACCCTAATAAACTTATCTGGAGTCAGAGACAGAACAGCCACAATATTAAACATAGAGGATAGGCAATGGTAGCACACGCCTTTAATCCTAGCATTTCAGAGGCAGAAATTGCTGTGGATCTCTGTGAGTTCAAGGCCACATTGGAAACAGCCAGGCATGGTGACACACGCCTTTAATCCCAGGGAGTGATGGCAAAAACAGAAAGATATATAAGGCGTGAAGACCAGAAACTAGAAGCATTTGGCTGTTTAAGCTTTTAGGCTTTGAGTAGCACAGTTCAGCTGAGATTCATTTGGATAAGAAGAACTCAGAGGCTTCCAGTCTGAGGAAACAGGATCAGCTGAGGAACTGACGAGGTGAGGAAGCTGTGGCTTGTTCTGCTTCTCTGATCTTACAGCGTTCACCCCAGTACCTGGCACTGAGTTTGATCTTATTAATAAGACTCTAAGATTCCTGCTGCAGCAGGGTTCACTAGAACAATTTGCACGGAGTCCTCTCCCCATCTTGACTTAGGGTCCTATTCTACAGCCGGGATTATTTTATTTCTAATGATACATCACCTTTCTCAGAAGCTCCCCTTGTGATAGGCACACACATCAACTGATAACCAGTACTGCATCTGTGTGGATTTGCTGATCAGATGCTTTCCTTCCAGAAGCAGATGGAAGAGAGGGAAGAATCAACCCAAGTAATACTTGGACTGCACAGGGCAATGGATACGCAGATAGGCAGGAGGGTAGAAACCACACAAAAAAGGACAGTTAAAAAATGGGAAGTAGGTCTGTGCCAAGCTTTGCTCACACCAGATCCACATCAAGGGAACATGAGATTTCTTCTATTTTAGAATGGCTGAAGCTTCAAAGAGGTGAGTAAGTATTTGTTGAGTGAGTCAGGGAGGAAAATGTTGGCAGAGGAAAGAAAAATAGATCTGAGATGGTTGGGGTAGCACTCGGTAAAGAAAGGTGGATATGAAGTCATGAAAGCCAAGAACAGTGGAACATACTTAGTTCCCTGGGTGGCAGGTTTGCACCCTGCTGGGTCAGTTGCAGGGCAATGCCCTGCGGGCTTCACTTCACCTCAGAGGAGCTTCCATTTGCATGGCTGCATTGACAGCCACAGAGGACAGAACCCAAGCCTGGTGTGAGGGGAGGATGAGAAAAGTCATTCACACTGTGCCAGGAACACTATGTGAGCCAAGCAGCGGGATTAAAAATGAAAGGCAGGCAGGAAGCTGTGGCCTGGAGTGTTGTGAAGAGGAGGAAACAAAAGGCACTTATTGGAGTGGTCTTAATTGAATTCTTCTTTGAGACGTGATCTTGGAGCTTAGATGCCCCCACTCTCTCCTCTGTCCTTCCTGGCACCCTACGAGCAAGCTTTCAGAGGATCTATGCCACCACATTAGTGGATGTAATTGTCGAGTTGTTTCAAGGGATAAAAAGGAGATTTTTCAAGAGAAACACATGAAAACTTTCAGATTATAGCGTAAAGACCAGAGCTAAAAAATAAAATCCTCCGTAGGAAGGGCTGTTTATGTTGGTTGTTTTTCGCAAACCCCTGCAAAGACCACTTTAGGTCTTTAGTCCCTGTGTTGCTGTGGGGTAACATGCTTGGCTCAGGACTCAACAAGGAGTTCCAGTCTGTGTTGGTGGTCGTTTCTCTTACTGCAGCACAAGCCTGGGTTCCACCAAAGACAACCAACCCTCATGTGTAACTGGGAACTTCCCTCCCACACCTCACTGTGCCTCTTTCTTCTTTCACACAAATAGAATTTCCGTCCCAGCACTAGCAAGGGAGTGTGGCTGGACCAAGAAGCCAGCTCTCAGCTGTTCCTGCCCCGTGACTGCCGCCTGCTACTGTTTCCCTACCCCAGTGGACTCTTACTCCTCTGAAGCCGTAAACTCAAGGAACCTCTTGCTTCGATAAGTTGCCTGGGTTATGCTCTTTTATCACCATAGGAAGATCATTAGTACAGTCACCATATCCATTTAGGAATCTTAAGGCTGGGTGAGGCCACAGTCCTCCCCAAACACGATTCCAGATGTTGACATCCTCAAATATCAAAATCTCTAATGTCTACATCCCTCAAAATCCAAAATTTGAAATATAATTCCAGAAAAACAATTTTAAAATCCTTTAGGAATGACTGTGTATCAGCATTGACAGGCTCTCATACATATAATTTTATTAGTTCTATAAACATAATATATGGGTGTTTTTTTCCACCGAGGGCTAGAAAGTTGTGTGATTTTCTTTATACCACATTGCCTGTCAATATCTCAGCCAACGTTTTGGTACAGGCCATTTGATGTTGGTCACATACTTCTTTTCTCTTTACCATACTATGTCTAATCAGGTTTAAATGCAAATTTATTTTCAAAGGCTGCTAAGTCAGGCATGGTGGTACATCTCCACACTACCAGTCCTTGGGAAGCTAACTCAGAAGGATCTGGAGTTCAAATCCAGAGAAGCAGCCATTATCAGCTCAACAAGAACTTGCTCCACAGCCACCTGTGGTTGAGTTTTAGGATAGACGCCAGTGTATGAGGCTGGAAAAAGTATGGCCCGCCCTTGCAAAGAGCTGATAAGGCATAAGGCAATGTCCAAAGGAAAGATACTGTAACAATTGGTGAGTTTCTAGTGGCTAGGGTCACTACTAAACCCTGAGCACAGTCAGGAGTCCAGGATTTCTGCTCCAGACTAGCTTTGAGGCCGACTTTCTGTGAGCAGGAAAAGGATGCTACTCTTCTTGAATCCCTGCTTCTTTACCTACAAGAGACAGGCTGCTCTAGATCTCTGAATGACCATTCAAGGAGACAGTAACTGCACAGAATTCTCCATCCCTGAAGGCCCTGGCTTCTTTTGATAGATTAAGTAACTTGACATTTGAATATTGGGCTTCTTCAAATGTATGTAGATGCCGTTGTGGCTAATAAAATTTAACTTTAGCATTGATCTAGTACATAGATCCACAACGGCCAGTTCTCTGATATGGATGTGATTTATCTCCCAAAGGCTGCTCTCTCAGAAAGATTGGTTCCTGGTTCGGCAATGAGAGGAGTAGAACCTTCTGGTGGTGGCATCTGGGGTAAAGTGGCTAGCAAATCATAATGTGTGGATCCTACTTGAGTTCCCGTAAGAGTGAATTAGTAAGAAAAGAATGAGTCAATGTCTCAGTCTGGTACCCTCTCTCATGATACCGTCTCCTCCCTCAGACACCCTTGTGAGGAGGTCTTCAGAGTCTGAGCACATGAAGCTACCTGAGCTAGGATTTCATTCCCAAAGCTATAAGCTAATCTTTCCTTGATAAGAACAGAACTGCAGATTTTTTTTTGCTTTAGCAACAGAAAATAACATAAGATATTGGTTCAGTCATATTAGCATTCAGTCTTTAGTTTTTACAAAGAAGTAGTAATAATTGCCCAGCCATTATCAGGTGAGACAGGAAAACACATCAGCTCTAAAGTAGCACCTACTCAAAACAGGCCAACCATAGACCTCTATGTAAAACATGAAACTAAAAGATATTTAGAAGAAACTCTTCGTGACCACTGATTAGACAAAGGGTTGCTAGACATGATACCAAAGGCATAATTCACTAACAAAAACCTGACAAATCAGATTTCAACACTTTTTTGTTCTAATAAATACATGGTTAAAAGATTGAAAATATTAGCAACACATTGAAAAAATGTAAATCACATATGTGATAAAAAGATGTATGTTTTTAAAACTCTCAAAACTCAACATTAAGCAAATGAAACACCCCAAAGGTGAAACATTTGGATGTATACTTCACAAGAAACTTTGTATACTTCATAATTTGTTTGTACATTTGATAAACAAATATATAAAAGGACATATTGCACAGCTGGTCCCTAGAAAAGCAAGTATCCAAACAATATTGAGATAAACTATATATTAGAATGGTTAAAAAGGTTTTTTAACTGAAAATATTAAACCACCTTAAGGAAATGGAGCAAGTAGGAGTCTCATCCTTTGCTGGTGTGCATACAAAAGGGACAGACATTTTGACCAAATCCTGTGAGGTCTTTACAAAATTAAGCATATGCTTATCACATGACCTAGCAGCCCCACTCATTAGCATTTGCTTAAGAGAATTAGTTAAGCGTGTTCACACAAACCATGTGACATTTTTCCTTTGGTTAGTGGGTAAATAAAGTGTTCATCTCTACAATATAACACTACTCTCAATAAAAAGGAAGGAACTACTGATGACCACAGAACCCAAATTCCCAAACATATCAAGCTGACTTTGGAGATGGAATTGGCTCACTCTTTCTCTAAACCCAGACATATTGCTAAAAGAAAAGGTTAAGAGATTCTTGTGTCCCAAATCAGAAGATCCCTCTGGTGTGGGACAGAGAAAAACCAATATTTTTATTTAAAATAGGTTGATTATACATGCAATATCTTTCTAAAGAAGAAAAGGGAATATGATATAGATATAATAGGATAAAAGGGTAAATTGCTGAACCTACTTTTAAAGAGCAACAACTCATTTAAAATGTTTTACATTGGTATAGATTTTAGTTTATTGATACAAACTTACAGTTAATTTTATTATACTGTGTATATATTTCTACTCTTGTTTAAGGTATTATGTTTGTACAGCTCATTTAAAATTGTAATGGATAATTTAAAAAAAGATTAATAATTATTCATCTATGATAATCATACTTGTAACCATGTTAGTTAAGTCTTCTAGGTATACATAGAGATATTTCAGATAGATAGGTAATCTTCAAAGACCTACATAATTTAAAATATTTAAAAATTTTAGATTTTCTGGACAATGAGACATGTCTGCTCCTGGCAGCACCAATTTACTTCAGAAAGGAGGATGGGCATTGAAGACACTCCATTATGGAGTTTATCTTCTTCTTGGTAAAAATAGCCATTTGGGCAAGAAACTGTTCTTGCCTGGACTTCTTGATCAACTGGACATGCAGGACCCATAGAAAGGTGACCACTGAACTTTGGTTGACAAAATGGTCCTTCAGGTTCCTGCTTCGCAGAGGAAACTGCCAGACATTCTACAGGACACTGGAAAAAGTGACCAAGAGACTCTAGCCCTGTGGGCTGAAGACAGATGCCCCAACTTTACAAAGGAACATTTGGTTACTGTCCAGGCTGCCAGCTGTCTGTCTACCCTGCAAAACTCCTGAAAGTTGCTTGCATCCTTCTCCCATTCCTCAGATAATAGTTTATCCCTTCTGGGGTCTTTGATGTAGTTGAAGCTAGATAGTTACAATTTTCTTTAGTTATGATAAAAGACAAGTTAGATATAAAACCTTAGACTCACAAATATAAGATAGATATCTTCTTTAATTTCACCAAACAGACTAGTTATTATAAATAGACTAGATATTATAACTGTAATTCTTGCTTAATAATTGCTTTGTTATCTGTAATTTTACTATGTGCAAGTTAAAACCTTCCTTTTTTTTAAAAAAAAAAAAAGTGGGGGAGTGCTGTGGCATATTCTGTATGTCAAATGTGTTGCTCTGATTGGTTAGTAAATAAAACACTGATTGGCCAGTAGCTGGGCAGGAAGTATAGGCAGGACAAGCAGAAACATGCCATCGCCATGACAAGTGAGATGTAAGGTACTGGTAAGCCATGAGCCATGTGGCAACTTATAGATTAATAAAAATGGGTTAATTTAAGATAAAAGAAGTAGATAACAAGAAGCCTGACACAGCCATATAGTTTATAAGTAATATAAGCATGTGAGTGATTATTTTGTGCATGGGTTGTGGGACTATGGGGGCTTGGTGGGACCTGGAAAGACGATCTCCAGCTACAGGCATGCATTGCACACATTCAAAAGATTGTACATCATCTAAATCACTGTGTGATTTTTTTAATAGCTGAGAGATGAGAAGACAAAAGAGTATATTCCCCCATTTCCCAAGTAAATGACAGTCTTAAGAAAAATGACAGTCTTCACATGCTCCTCCTATTCCCAAGGTCCTTCTTAGACACTGTGATCAATATTCCCCCATCAACCACAGGACACCACATGCAAGGCTCCCTGCCTGCAACTTTTACTCCAAAGCCCCTTTTCTCTGCTTACTACACAAGGTAAACCTCCCTTGCCTCACTGTGCTCTACTTCTGCCATTATTGGTAAGGAAGAAACCTGGTTAAAGTAACTCTCTTTACAGCTTGAATGACCAAAGTCAGCCATTTAGATGTGCCAGGTGTTGATACTTTGAGCTGAAATATAGAGTCTCTGATAGAGATTTGGGCAATGCTGCTAAATAGTGAAGCCATCTCATTCTTGTTCAACCTGTCTGGCTTTTATGATCGGGGCATGGTGATGTTTTGGTAAATGATAAATCTAGGTATCTTGACTTTCCCAGATTTTTCCTCATCTCTGCCGTGGACCTGAAACATCTCTGCTTCAGAATCATCAACCGGTCTTTGGCAGACAGAAGAACAAAGGGACTCCACGGGAGAAAGGCGCCATGGGAAACTGTATTGGGCAAAGTATTGGTTTTCACTTGTTGTTTGAATATGTGAGTTGTTTAAAACTGAAGTGGAAAGGCCCAGGGCTGCCTAAGTCGCCCGAACACAACTGAAGAAAAAAACAAGTCCTTGCTCAAGGTCAAGGCCTTTCCTCGCTCACGCTGAACTAGCTCTCTTGTTGTACTCAAACGCCAGT
This sequence comes from Onychomys torridus, assembly GCF_903995425.1. Taxonomy (NCBI): domain Eukaryota; kingdom Metazoa; phylum Chordata; class Mammalia; order Rodentia; family Cricetidae; genus Onychomys; species Onychomys torridus. The sequence continues at coordinate 91,386,453 of NC_050451.1, read as the reverse complement.
GACAAATCTTTACCCAGCCTAATGTCTTCATTATTTCGGATGTTTAGAATATGTAATCTGGGCATGTGGGCATGATTTTTAAAAGTATCTGTTCTCTGGCATGTTACCAAGTATCAGACAATATTATACTTATAAGAGATTCTCACTTGTGTAAAGATTTTTATGGAGATGAAAATGAAATCTGGTGTGTGTGTGTGTGTGTGAATATGTGTGAGTGTGTGTGTGAGTGTGTGTGAGTGTGTGAATGTGTGTGTGTGAGTGTGTGTGTGTGTGTGAGTGTATGTGTGTGTGTGTGCGTGTGTCATCAAACTCTGTAGAGGAACTGGCACCAATAGAGTTAAAAATGCAGCAGCATAATTAGAAGGTTACATTTTACCATTTATAGTTACAGACAGAAAAATATAACTACAGTGCAAGGTTGCTATGGCAACTTGCTTCGCAATCAGGATTTTTTTTTTCCTCCTCTAATTCTACCAATCCCCTAACTGCAAGTCAAAACCATGAAAGAAGAGGTTGAATCAAAATAAGGGTGAGATACAATGGTGGTGCGTAGGAGACGGTTATTTTCTCATTTACCAGGTGTATGTCCACTGTCTTATTGTCATCCAGTGTTTGTTTTCTTCCTTTTGTTTAAAAATGATTCCAGACAAAAGCATACTGGCTTCCTTAGTACTGGAAATGGGGACAATGGTTTCATTGTTCGCCCTCACTCAGCATTCTGGATAACATTGATGTTAAGCAAGGACCCTAACATGGCTCAACAAATTGCTTGCTTTGCTTTCAGACACAGGCTCACTGTGTGGCTTAGGCTGGCCTTGAACTCATGTGTGGGGTCCTGTTTTCAGGTTCCTCATGGCTTTACCCAGCAGGTCTGCATAGAGGATGATTAGGGCCATAGGCCTGAGTGCAGGTGTCTGAGATGGTCTGCACTTGGCTGTGCTGGGGGAAGGAGGTCTTTTGCTCCACCCCTTGGTGTATCTATAAATACCCTGGGGCAGAGTCAGTCAGGGCCCATTGGAAAAGGTTCCAGGCCCTCTCAAGGCTATCCTGTATTTTCTATCTGTTTATCTCCGCACTATAAATCCTTCTATCTAATATTTCCTGCTGCTCACACTCAAGAAAACTCTGGGGAGCTGTGGGGTTGGTGGGTAAACACCCCACACTCGTGAGCCTCCTACATCCACCTCCCATGTTGGGATGGCACCAAAGCACCTGGCTAACAAGGTTTTTAAATGAATCTTTTGTGACATATAACCACTAAACATTGAAATCCCCGAAATCATAAAAGCATTTGAATTCATGAAGATATAATGTGTGGTTCAGAAGACAGAAGGCAGCTCTCTGTCACTGTTACATGCATGCTCCACGTCTTCTGCGTGGTACCTATCATCTGTTCTCTCATTGGCTCTAGCCTGGCAAACACTATCACTCTTTCAAAGGGATCACATGATGAAAAGGAGTTAAGAGTCAAATAAAAATATACAGATATGAATTAGTGACTGCTGGCAATTGCTTTGTGCCAGACCTTCTGACACTGTTTTAAATAAAAGCAGTGAGAGAGAACTGGCCAGCACCTCTGACCTTCCGATGGTTTCCTGTACTGATGCATGTGCTTCTACACCTGCTTCGCACTGGCATGAAGTCAGAGTTCAGATGACATAATAACACAGTGCTGATTCTTAAGCAGAAAGTGGGGACTCCAAAAGGTACCGGAGCTTACCACAAGGTATGAATGCATATACTTATCATGACCTGTGCCAGCAGCATGTAAAGATACCTGACAAAGGCTGGCTACCCAGAACTCCCCACAGAGAGTTCCATCCACACAGTGTGCTCACAGCACTCACATGACATGTGTGCATATTTGCACACACACCATCATTCTGCCATCAGAATCTGACTCTTCCTGCTTTATAGCCCCCCAACCTCACTGCACCTCACCTTACTCATTATTTTCATTATTTAACTGCCAGTTCTGGCACTATGTCTTTGAGTCTACTGTATCCCAAATTCTTCTTCTATTGCCTGCTGTTTCGTATCGCCCCAAATTTTGTAGGCTCCTCCACCTTTGTGTTCATCAGATTCCCAAGGACCACTTGAATTAGCCTCCATGTTTAGTGATCCATGGTGGCTTCTGAGTCTCCTGAAGCAGGGGTTGGGTCTAACTCCTCTCTGCACCTCTGGCATCTATCCAAGTACTTTCTTGCACATAGACAGAGATCAACTATTACTTTTTGCAAAGAGCAGACATCGGAAGAAAGGGAGGGCAGTAGAGAAGTATTTAATCAGTCATCAAAACAAGCACAGAGAATTAGGCCCAGCCAACTTCAACAACACAGATGAGGTAACAAGCTGAGGAAAATACATTGTTTTATACATGTTATGAATTAGAATCAATGGATAAATATGTGGTTGTTGATAAATTACTATAGATCATTTACTTAATAGTCCAAAGGATTGCAGAAGATGATCCCATTTATTTGATGAATATACTGTGGTAGTTATTTAATGTAATGTATTATTAGTTGCCAAATAAGGATTATTAACAATAATTTTTCTGAGTCCAGATTTCAGAAAAAACAATTCCTTGGATAGCATCCCATACTCATTCCCTTATTTGATATTTTCTCCACAAGTAACTTCATTCTAAATATGTCATCCCTAAGTTAGGACCCCTTAGCTTCTTAGGGCCCCTTACCTGAGTGCCTCCTCCATCCCAACCTACCTCCAAGTATTTCTTATTGCTTGAGAATCACTTCCACAGAAACAGCCTTCTAGCATCCCACAATCTACTTGCTCAAAGCAAAGCATGGTAGCAGCGTCTTTGGTCCTACTGTACAAGCAGTGGGCAATAATTTCAGCTGGCACAGAGTGGATGAATCACTATGTTTAAAACCACTTGGGGCTCCCAAGCCCTTCCTGTGTTAACTTCTCTCCTTTCCAACAAGGAATGGTCCCCCAGGTCTACAGAAGCTAACCACACACATCAGATCTCCCAGAGGATACTGATGCTCTTTGTGTAACCCCTTACTGGATCTTGTGTTGCTGCTAGACTGGTTATTTATATTTGTCATTTACACCTTCATCTAGCATAAAGAACTCCAAGCTGCTGTGGCCCCTCAGGGTTCTGATACATGAATTTCCCATCACATTCCCAAATGGCATCACCTGGACACATAAATTCCCCCTTATCCCTCTCACAGGAGCCCCCTTCCACTTTTCCCCTGTGAGTGTGCTCCACATGCAGGCAGTTGCCTTTGGAGTTTCCGCAAACCTGTCAAAGCACCAGCCAAACTAAGCTCAGTGTGCTACTGCCACCTAGTGTCGATTTTTTCCTTGACCACCACTAATCCTGAACACTACAGTAAAGGCGGGGTAAGAAAGGAAGACACGGAAGTCAATAGTAGAAGTTGTCAGCCCGAGTGGCACCAAGTGTTTGTAGGCCTATGACTGGAAAGCATAGTTTTGTTGTAAAAGGTAGCAAGACTGAACACACAGAATGCCCCTCCAAGGGTCAATGGATCCTCGGTTAGATATGAGGATGATCTCGTCCAGAGAGGGCCTGTGGGAAATGCCAGTCAATGAGAAACACCTGACAAGGGGGTGATGCCAGAACTCAGGGAGACTTCTGATTCTTGGTATGTAGTTTGGCCGGACCTTCACTGGAATGTCACCATCCCTCTCCTTCACATCTCTACTTGATCCTTATGCAGGTAGCATTTCAAGAACCCAAGAAAACTTTCTTACCTTATGTGGGACTAAGAGAACAGGATGGTATGAGTCAGAAATGAAAATCATGAAGAGAAATCAGATCCAAACACAGCATGAGAACTCCAGCGTCTCAGAATTTGGAGAAGATAACATTCAAGACAGAAAGGCTGGATATCCTGAGGGTTGCTAGAGTATAGAGAATAGAATAAGCAAAAAAAAAAAAAAAAAAAACAGATTAAATAGCTGAGCCCAAACAACAAGGGGGATTCAGGATGAATGGAGGACAAGGAAGTGCCAGGAGCCCTGCTAAGGACCTGGCTCATTTTTCTAAGATAACACAAATCATTTTAATTGTTACTTATGGAAGAGGAGATGATCTGATTACTACTTTTTAAAAATAAATATAACTTTGTCAACCATATAGAGGGGTGAAGGGTAGATATAAGGGTGAGGGAAAGAGGACTATTAAGAGAGCTTCTATCGTCCTAATCCAGGAAAGAAATGATTCAAAATGGTATGAGTACAAGGAGACACACGGATTCACAAAGCATGTGGAAGACAGGATGCCAGCATTGCTCATGCACCGGGAACATGTGGTTAAGTAGGAAAAGGTGGACAAATCCCTTTGACTTTTGTGATGGTTAACTTTAACTGTCAACACAAACTAGAATCATCTGAGCAGAAAATCTCAATGAGGGATTTCCTACACTGAGTTGACATGCAGGCGTATCTGTGGGAAACTGTCTTAAGCAAGTTAATCAATAAAGGAAGACGCAGCCCAGTATGGGAGGCGCCATTCCCTAGGTAAGGGATCCTGAACTGTATAAAAGTGGAGAAACCAAGATGAGCACAAACAAGCAAGGAAACAAGTCTGCATCACTTCTCCCTGCTCTTTACCATAGACACGATATAAAAAGCTGTTCAAAGTTCCTGCATTGACTTCTCCACGATGATGAAATGTAACCTGGAATTGTAAGATGAGATCAATCTCCTTCTCCCCTGAGTTGATTTTTCTCAGAGTATTTTATCACAGCAACAGAAAGAAACTATATTTCAAGGTGCTGGAAAATTTGATGATGTTTACTAAGGTAAAAAGATCAGGCTTCAGTAAATTACAAATATCATGAACATGCTGAGTTTCCAATTATTTTGAGACATTTAAGTGAAAGTGTCAAGGAGGCGGGTGACTATCCAGCGAAAATCAGAAGGGAAGTCTGGAGGAGCAAGTGGCTTTGGGAGCCCTGTCATTGACACTGCTGCTGAAGGTCAGAGCACACCATCAGGAGAGAGGAGAAGACGGCTTTGAGCTTTAGGCACATCAGCACATAATGATTTGGTACAGGATCGTGAAGAAGAAAAGGTAACCCAGGGAGAATGGTTTAAAAGACAATCTAGAAAAGGGTGTTGGGGGCTTAGTGTGGTCGTGAAGGAGCAGTCTAGCTGTGCAGTGTGAAAGAACAAGTCCTTGCAGGACCTGCTAGATTAGCAGGGGGTTGTCACCAAGGCCATGGTGACTTCGGGGAGCCCTGTTCCTAGGAGGTGAAGATAACGGAAGCCAGCAAAATACAGATGGAAATCATTGGCAGGGTAAAAAAGAGAGAGAATGCCAACTGATCGGATTTGAAGGCTCTGCCCAGAAAATGTCAAAGATGATATTTTTAAGATGGAAGATTTGAATAAAGAGAAAACAGTAAAGCAAGAGCTGTCCTGGGGGGCAGGAGAATAGACACATGAATGTAATAAGGGACAACTAATAAAGTTAAAATTGTTATTTAGTCTTGATAAAAATGAAAGGAAAATATTTGTGCTGATGGCTTCAGATAAAACTTCAGAGACTATAAACTTGCTGAAATATCTTGATAATTCAAAACACTGTGCTGGTGATTTGTGTTTCAAAACATTTACAAACCAGTAAGTAGTACACTGATCACAAGAGCAACCTCAGAAGTCAGTGGGAAGAGGGAGGAGGGTTTGCTTAAGTGAACTTTACATGCTGCGTCCTACTGTGATGAATTAAATCTGTCTCTTTAACATCCATCCCAGATGAAGGGAAAGGCCTTCAAACTTCTCAATTTTCCCTCTGTTTTGTTTATCTGAACTCTTCATCTCAAGACTAATGTATATGTAGCAGAAAATTATCATTTTCTTAGAAAATTTTCACTTTTTATTTAGTCTTAGAAATCTTAGTTTGGAAATTATTGAAACTAATGCAAAGCCATGAGTAACAGTTACATTATTCAAACAATTAATTTATCATGAAAATCATTTTCAAATGTGAGAATCTTTGATTTCTTTTCATTAATAAGAGTAAAGGCACACAAAATTAAATCTTTTACCCAATTCTATTGATGAGCCTTAAAATTTCCTTAAAGCATTTCAGAGTGGTGTTTCAAAAATTAAAATTGGTCTTTGTGACATTCACATTTTCTTCTGCACAAAACATTTTATTTTATTGTTTATAATTTTGTTCATGATTGGTTTGGGGGATTTTGCATATAGTTCAGGAAAGGAGTTCAGACTTAGCTATGGGAATGTTTAAGTTACAAGGCTGTGAAAAACTCAGAACATATGAGGGGTTTGGGTTTGTTTTTGTTGTTCTTTGGTTGTTGTTTTGTTTTGCTATGCTTTTTTTTTTTTTTTTTTGGAGCTGAGAATCGAACCCAGGGCCTTGTGCTTGCTAGGCAAGTGCTCTACCACTGAGCTAAATCCCCAACCCTTGCTATGCTTTTTTTTTTTTTTTTTTTTGAGACAGGTAAGATTTGTTTAGCTATAAATGTGATTGGGAGGCAGTTAGTTTTGTTTGAGACAGGATTTCACTGTGTGGCCCTGGCTAGCCTGGAACTCTCTATGTAGACCAGGCTGGCCTTAAACTCATAAAGATTCACCTTCCCTTGGCCTTCATTAATAGAACAGGTCGAAGCCTTTGTTCCAGTTTATGCTGTATTAAACACAAGCTTTCAATCCAAACACAACTGATTTTGATTTCTTAACTAGCATGTGACAAGAAAGGAATGATCCATGGTGTGGAAAGCTGCAGAAAAGTCCAGGAAAAAAAGACTGGAGAGAGGCTGTCTCTTGGAATGGTGGTGCAGTCTGGAAGTCTCTGATATAAAACATCATTTCAGTGACAGATGCAAAGGGAAAGCATACATGTGCAATGAACAGAAGACAGGGAGGCAGTCAGGGGGGACAGTCGAAAGAAGAAGCGAAGGAGGAGAAAGAGGAGAAGATCCCAGCACACGAGCTAGAGATAAGGAGAAATAAGTGTAGCATTATGCTCCCAAGGTCTGAAAACTCATAGTCCCTAGTTTTAGCTGTTGATGACCTATTTTCATTTACTTTGGTTCCTCTGGGGTCAGAGATCTGTTTGTATAGCGTTCACTCCTTTATGTCATTAATAATTGCTTCTATTTTTTTCAGTATTTAATACGAAGTCTACCTATCAACCTTGGGATAGGTATACAAAGATGAGAAGCAGACACTGCACTCCTACTCCAAGGAAAAGCTCTTTACACCCAAGTCCTTATACACTGCCATTGTCCCCTCCTGCCCTGAAAGCTCAGGGAGAACCCTCAGTTTAGGCAGTGTGTAAATAACGCAAGATTCTATGATGGGAGCAGAAAGCTACATTGATTAACGAAACCTAACGACCTCCTCATTTTCTTAATGCTAGTGCTGTGTATCTGAGCTAGGTTTTTTCCCCTAAGAAACATTATTATTCATTTCATCTTCCACACTGGACTCATTCAGCATATTGTTGAATTGCTAGGGCTTTTAGCCAGGGCTGCCAGCTCCAAGCAAACCTATACCCACAATCTCAACATGTTTTGAATGTATGAGATCTTGACTAATGACCAACCCTTGCACATTTTTACAAAGTTAAAGAATAATTTGTCCATTGTAATGATAATTTATATTAATACCAAAAGAAAGAAGAATGAACCAAAATAAAAAGTTATTTTGGAGGGTTGGGGATTTAGCTCAGTGGTAGAGCACTTGCCTAACAAGCGCAAGGCCCTGGTTTCGATCCTCAGCTCAAAAAAAAAAGTTATTGTGGAAATATCTAATAAATACTTCTAACAAAAATACCATTTGTTGCCTATAAAAGAAAAATTAAATGATTCTCCTGATACTTGAGGGTACAGGAATACTCTAATCAACATAGGGAAATGTTGGTAGCTCCATGAATACTATCATCTGTAGAGCAATTACCTAGTAATACCCTGAGGAAAAAGGATGCTTTAAATATGCTTTATATACTTGGCAGTTCATATAACTGGAAGTCACCTGCAGATATGTATGCTTAAGAATAAAACATTTTAAGACAAAGTGGATGTTATTCCAAATTATGAGTATTCAATATGTTCTACAACTTGATTGACACGCCATATCTATATATAAATATATAGAAAGAAGTATGTGTGGTGTGGAAAGTAACTTAATTTCTTTGACAAACTAAAGCCTATTTATATCTTTACAGATCTAACTTAAATTATATTAAAGTTGAATTATAATATTATATGTTAAAATACATTTATATATTATTATATATGCTATATATTATATTATAAAGTTGGGTTGTAATAAATTATATTTCCACATATTTCTATCATTTAGAAATAAAAGAGCACTGGAAGCCTGTGTGGCAGATGAACATTTAGAAAATATCCCAGTATTATATTACACATACAGTTTCACAGTTGTAAGCAGGACAAAATCCCACTGAAATATGGAAACATTTTGGTGAAGATATTCTTGGCTTCTGACATGGAAAAGTGTTGGATATCTGAATACAAAGCTGACCTGGTCCAGTGACCCCTCCTCCCTCCTGTGTTAGTGGCGACATCCACCACTGGAATTCAACACTTGTAGAAGACACTTCTCTAAAAACCGAAACACAGGCTGCATGTTTTGTTCACTGAGAGAGCCCAATAATCCAGAATGATGTTTGACATGATGATTCATCTATTGAATACTTGCTAAATTGTTGATATGCCCTGCATGGGCACTATAGAGTAAGGGATCCCTCAAATAGTCTATAATTTTAATTATGTTTCTTCTGAAAAACAATAAATGAATAAATAGAAAACACTCGATTATCAGTTCCTGTTTACAGGAAACTTGCCACTCATGTCTCACTGGTCAACTGGGCTCATCACAGCCTGGAAGCAGATGGACTCACAATGGAGCCCTGCTTGAAATTTGGCTCAGTTCTCCCTCTGTCACTGTTACAAGCTGAATTGTGTCCCCTAAAATTCCCATATGGAAGTCTTGACTTGTTCTTCCTGAGAATGTGGCATTATTTGGGAGCAGGGTCTTTTCAGGTATTGTAACTTAGTATAATGTCACACTGGAATAAGTTGGAATTCTAATCTAATAGATCTGGTGGTCTTAAAAGAAAAGGAAATTTGGACTCAGCTATATGCTCAGGAAAGATGGCACATGGAGGTGAAGGTTGGCATGGAAATGACACACACAAAAGCATGCCTTTTCAGACCAGGGAATGTCAGTGATTGCCAGGAAGCCAGAAGCTACTGGGGAGAGAAGGATTCCCTCACAGCCCCCAGGAGGAGCCAATCCTGCTCACATTGTGATCTTTCACGGTGAGGCAATAAATTTCCACTGTTTGTTCCACTATATTTGTAGCACTTTGTCACGGAAAACATTGCAGCTCATATAGGCACCTCAGCTCTCACAACTTGTCATCAAGGGTGCCGAGAAGCCTGGCCCCACTCCCACTGGGCACTGTCTTCTTCAGAGTTCACAAAATTGCCATCAGCTTATTGAAAAGCATCCACAATTATATGCTGCCAACGACTAATATGTTCTTCTATCAGTGGCATAGCAATTACCTCTGACACCTTCCCTTACCTTCTGCTTGCTCCAGTGCTTGGAGAGGCATTGTGACCAGGAGGGGGTGGTGGGAACCAGGACTGTCTGTTAAGAAATGACACCAGTCATAACCACAGCATTTGAATGGCTGATCCCATCCCACATCTGGGGGTGGGAGGGCAGTTGATAGCTCAAAAGGCAACAAGGTAATTTTGCAGGAAGCCTTAGAAATAAAATGAACACTATTTTATAAATGGAATAAGAAGAAAGGATCCTATACTTCAGGCTGTTCCTGCCCTCCCTGCCCCCGCCCCTGCCCCCGCCCCTGCCCCCGCCCCTGCCCCCGCCCCTGCCCCCGCCCCTGCCCCCGCCCCTGCCCCCGCCCCTGCCCCCGCCCCTGCCCCCGCCCCTGCCCCCGCCCCTGCCCCCGCCCCTGCCCCCGCCCCTGCCCCCGCCCCTGCCCCCGCCCCTGCCCCCGCCCCTGCCCCCGCCCCTGCCCCCGCCAAGCGAACTGCTTTTTTTTTAATTTTTCATTTCCTTTGACACCAAACAATGTGGACATTTCCTGAAAAAGTGAAAAACGGGGAAAGAATGATAACTTAAATCTGGACTGCAGGTTTGTGTGTGTTTATCACGTTAGCCTTCCTCTATTTCTACCTTCCTGGTCTAATTCACAATGGAAATAACAACTTTATTCTCTAGCTATAACATGATGTTTAAACTGTAAGACAGAACACTCTGACAAGGATATTAAAACAGAAGGGAACACCACAGAAGGCTGACCTCGGCTTCAACATCTGCCAGAATGATGACCTCATAGTACAAGGATATAATTTCAGATTGCAGCTGTAGCTGAGATCTCTACTGAGAAGTCTAAGATGGAAAAAAAAATAAAGAAAAGAAGAAAAGAAGCAGAGACAGTAACACAGACCAGGGAAGGGATGCTGAGGCTAAGGGGGTCCGGAGCGCTGGCCAAGATTCTCAAAGCGAAATGGCTTAATGTGCTTGATGCAAGTATCTCCAATTGACAGGACTTCAACCTCCGGCTTAACCTTATGCTCAAAAATTCTATTGTGCTATATACTACATTTTCTTCATCCGTTCCTCCATTGCTGGATTTTACCTACATCGGTTTCCACAGCTCAGTTCTTGTGAGTAGTGCTGGAGTAAATGCTGCTATATTTGATTGTGTTTATTTTGGCTTTAAAAAATTAAGTTCTAAGTATTTTCACACAGGTATATATTGTCCATTGAGAATATCTCTCTCTGAACCCCAATACCCTCATCTATTCCCTCCTTCCCCCATTTATCTGGGATATGTTGGCTTAGAGTCCTCTGGGTTAGTACTTAGGAATATACTGGATCATGTAGTAGATTTATTTTTAGTTTTATGAGTGATGTAAAACCATATATGTTGAAAAAGGACAAAGGAACAGAACAAGGTCCCCCAGAAAGAGCCTTGACTCTGCTTTCAAGTAGAATTAGCCTAATGTACAGAGCAAAAGAAGACGCTATGGGTACGTGGTAATGTGTGGTTATTCACTTTTCAAGTTAAACTCACCCTTAGCGCAGCTCCAAGGAAGGTTACTTGAAGTAGCATAGCTCTTAACATCTAAGCTCACCACCAACATCACCTAGAGGAGCTTAGAGTATAGCTCAACCAGAGGCAGACACAGGGCACCCATCTTACCTCTTTTTCTTCCCAGGGGTGGTAGCAGGTGTGGTAGCCATGGTGGTAGTGTTTGCGTTAGGGGAGCTTCCAGCTGGCCTGTTTAGTGAGCAGAACAGATCAGCACCTTCCTTCAGCTTCTTCACCACTACCTCCTGCCTTTGAAACATCTTATAATCCACTCATATCCCAACCTACTGTCCATCCACAATAAAACATTTCACTTGAAGACTGAAAAGCAGTACGAGAAAACACTCTTCCATAGTTCCCCTGTCCTGGATGCTATCAGGCTCTCACACAGCTGGTTAAAAGATAAAGTAACTGGCCGAGAAAGTTGTTAACACCTGGTGACATACTATAGATTTCATTCTCTTAATTTCATTATTTTGTTGTGATTGACAGAATTATGCTGGGTCTTTTGCATTAGAAATGTGATCTTAAGAAGAAATTGAACAACACACATTAGTAATCTCCATTTGGTATTTATTCTCCATTTTGGTACATATTCAGATCCTCAAAAAATGGCACTGACCCAGGGCCTGTTTTATACATTAATATTTGGCTCCAGCATGAAAAGTATTTTATCTATAAATACAGTTTTTAAGGGTAATTATGTTAAAGCTCATCCAATTTGTGTTGCTTTTAAATACTAGGAGAATGTGCCAAAGGAAATTCATTTCATATTGTCCTGGTTTCATGATTCACTGAGTTTTCACAGAGGGAAGCAACATTGATGTGGGGGGTACTGGGTAATAAGGTGAGGTATGGAATGAGAAAGAGTTGGTTGCCTAAGAAATGAGGGGAAACAAAGGCCATTGTTTTATTTTGTTGAGTTTTTATGTGTAGAGGTGTTTGGCCTGCATGATTTCTGTGTACAACTTGCATATGTGGTGCAAAAAGAGGCCAGAAGAGGGCAGCAGATTCCCTAGAACTGGAGTTACAGGGGGTTTTGAGCTGCCATATGGATGCTAGGAATCAAGACTGGGTCCTCTGAAAGACCAGCCAGGGCTCTTAACCATTGAGCCATCCCTCCCGCCCTGAGTCCATGTTTAAATATAAGACTAAAGGCATTGATCTAAACTTTAATGATATTTTTAGAGTAATGGTCAGTACGCTTTTTCAGTACGAGTCCAGGCAGAAAAGCACTTGATCCTTTGAAGCCTGTATTGGTTCTTCTCCTTGGCTACTAACTCTGCCAACACCACAGGGCTAGGTGTATTCCAATGACACTTTGGCATGAGGGTTGTAAGCCTGGATAGTTTTTTAAAGTATACAAGGAAACACACACCAGTTAGGAGAACACTTACGTCTTGGTTGCTTCTGGTGTCCTAAACACGGATAGTGTTCTGGAAGAAAAAAGGAACAGTGGCACAGTTTCAGCAACCGTGAAAACCTAGTTAAGTCTTCCTTTGTCTGCGCTTGTCCAGGAATTAAAGGTTACGAGGAAAAACTAGAGGTTACTTGAGAGGGAGGAAAAAACATCACTATTTGAATAAATTTGGTGAGATGCTTTCATGGTTTTTAAAACCTCCTGTACTAAATCCCAAGATATTCTTTTTCTTCAGAAAAGTCATTATTATTAAAGTCAATGTCTTAAGATTCTAGATTTGATAATGTCAAATGTAAAATTCATAATCTTACCACCAGAACACCTTAACAGAGACATAGATGAGCTAAGAATAAGGACGCACAGTAATGGAGCCCCTGGGTTTGTAAGCCAGGCAGCATTTTATTCTACCATGAGCAAAATCAAAGGTTTTTACTTGAGAAACATTGTTCTAAAAATATAGAGGGTAATATGGTCTGCACAAGGCTTGCACCATATCAACCAGTCAACATTCCAGAACATAGCAAATAGGGGATCCAACCCACCAACTGAAGAGGTTATTAACAGTTCATGGCTTCTAAAAGGTCAAAGTTTTGCTTTAAGAGTGCAGTTCTGCTGGGCGGTGGTGGCACATGCCTTTGATCCCAGCACTCAGGAGGCAGAGCCAGGTGGGTCTCTGTGAGTTCAAGGCCAACCTGGTCTACAGAGCAAGATCCAGGACAAACACCAAAGCTACACAGAGAAACCCTGTCTCAAAAAAAAAAAAATGAGTTCAGTTCCTGGTAGGTTGACAGTGCTCCAGTAGATGATGTCACACCTATGAGTACATGGACAGCACAAACCTGACTTGGGCTATACAAAGAAACAATAAAGACATGGGGTGGGGGTGAGGTGGCTACAGAGATGGTTCAGCAGTAAGGGGCACTGATTATTCTTCCAGAGGATCTAGGTTCAATTCCCAGGACCAACATGGCAACTCACACCCTCTTCTGGTCTCCTCCAACACCAAGGCATGCACATGGTACACAGATAAGCATGCAGGCAAAGCACCCATGAGAATAAAATAAATAAAAGTTTTTAAAAAGGAATTGGGGATAAGAGGTGGATCTAGGAGGAGTTAGAGGGAGGCATGGCAGTGAATATGATCAAAATATATTGTATGCGTGTATGAAAGAAATTTTCAAAGAAATAATTATATATTTTTAATATACAGAAGGTATATCAAAATTACTAAAATATTACAGAAAGTATTAAGTATGATTGAGAGTTGTTAGGTAAAAATAAATAACTAACACTTAGAAAGGATTATATTTGAGCCTTTTCCAAAGTTAGTGAGTGATGGTACCTATTGGTTAGTTGGTTTTCCAAGCTTTGGGCCTTAACTGTCTCAGCACCAGCATTTCTGTCTGACTCTCAACACAACACAGAAGTTTGTATAAACATTTAGCTTATCAAATGTCCTCCAGGTCTCTTTCATGCTTCAACAATTTTATATCTAATCTTTTTTTTTTGTAAAAAAGAACTTGTCTATGTGTTACATTTTACAACTTTTTGAAAGTAAAAGGGAGCTGGTGAGCCATCTTGACATCACTTTGAATTTGGGGTGTGTGGTAACATTTGTTGTTCACCTTCCCGACTCATTGAAATCTTAATCCACTTGTTACTTTTCATATTTTTATAGTTCAATGACAATACTCCCTATGTTGGTAAAAGGCATCAATGAAATACTTTAGTGGTCTTTAAAAAAGTCTGTAGCATAAATAATCCTTTGTGTTTGCCTTCTTCTGAGCGCACAGAAGCCACATTTACCACCTGAAATGGCCATGAAAGAGTGTGGACAGAATGTCGTTACCATATCCAGACCTCTGTAAAATTCCCTGCCTACAATTTATGCTCTTTCCTCCTCCCCTACTACAGTTTTGATGCCCATGGATTGAAGATGGCAACATTAAAACATGGAAAGAAGTTGGCTGCCTAGTCTCTCCCTGGATACTAGACTATGACAAGTCAAGCAACAATCTATTGTTAAACCATTTAGATTTGGGGAGAAGGAAGGATGGACTAAAAGCACCCCATCTTGACAAATTAGTCTACTTAGGTTGGGCCCTAGGAGAGAACCTACCGCTATTATTCTGTTAAATTAACATATTATTAAATTAACTCCTTGCCATTATAACCATACATTACTGCATCTGAGAAGCTTCTGTTTACATCAGGCAGTGGTTGGCACAGTGACTCACAACTATAGCAGACGATGATTAACACAGAGACCCACAACTGGCCAACATGCAGAGAATAAGATACTGCAGAATGTTCAGCTCCAAATGTAATACATATGCCATAGTCTCTCCTCCCAAAGCTCAGGGATCTCGTTGTGGAAGAGGGGACAGAAAGAGTGCAAGATAAAGAGACAGTGGGTGGCTACAAGGGAACAATGTGTTCTGGGCACAGCAGGGCAGGCATGCATATACACTCACAGCAGTTCTGATAGCATGCACAAAAGCTGTGCAAGCCCACAACAGACCAAATCCCAGCATCTAAAGATGAGACCTGGGCAGGAAGTCCCACACCTAGCCATGGGGCTATTGGCAATTGTCAGTTTCATGAAGGGAGAGAGAATTTTCTCTGAAACTGTGTCCCCCAATAAGTTGACCACACTCTGGTGGAAGACCTCATATCTGCACAAATTAATCTGGATGAAAGAAAAAAAATAGGACATAAAGTTTAGGCAGTGAGGTGGTTTGAATGAGAACAGAGCCCATGGGCTCATATGTTTGAATAATTGGTCCTTAGTTGGTGGACCTGTTTGGGAAGGATTAGAAGGTATGGCCTTGTTAAAGGAGATGTGTCACCAGAGGTGGACTTTGAGGTTTCAAAACATGAGCACCATTCCCAACATGCTCTCTCTTCTTCCTGTGGTTGTGACCAAAATGTGAGCCCTCAACTGTTCCTTCACTTTGGCATCATGGACTCTAAAGCTCTGAAACCAGAAACCAATTAAATGCTTTCTTTTACAATTTTCCTTGGTCATGGAGCTTTATTAAAACAATAAAAAAGTAAAACAGTGAGTGTGGGGTGTAGTGGATCTGGATGTGGAATGACAGAATATCATCAAAACAGATTGAAGGGCAACATTTCAAAGAAATAATGTTTAAAAAAAAGATCCAAGGAAAAGATTTACTTCTACAACAGAACACTAGGGGGCTCCCTAACCTAGTCTATTAAAATTACTCTCCAAATTAGCTTCAGGATCTTTATTTTCCATGCCACACATTACTTAATTTTTTAGTATAATTCACGTTTCTAACATCGATGTATAAGTTTACAAGGGGTTTCACAGAAGCTGCTGTTTCTCCACCATCACGGTTGAAGAACCCATGACCAGAGAATAGAGACTGATATTCCTCAGAGTCCAGGCAGGGCCTGTCTTACCTGTACTCAAAACTCATACTCAAATCACAATCTTTCAAATTAACCTACTGTTCTCTAAAACCTAGACCTCTGGGAAAATTATATATCTAACTAAGATTCTGTGAGTTGAGGAGACAATTCAGTCTTCAGAGGCTTCTCCTCCTTGGGAAAAAATAGCACCAGTGCAAAAAATCCTTCGGTAAACACTCCACCCCCTCCCTGCATCGAAACATTGAAGTTCACACACAGTGGGTTCGAAGCACCTCACCTGTCCAGCGCGTCATCAGATCTGTACCGGCTAAGCATGGCTTTTGGTTCACTTCTCTCAGTTATTTTCCTGTATATTGACCAAGAGGCAAAATTACAAAATTAGCTCATAAAACCTATCATAAATTCGACAAAATGTTGACCTATTTAGCGAGGAAAGGTACATGTTAGGAAGGAAAGGCAAAGTTGGCATACAGAAGTCTTCCAAATTTTGACTCAGATAAAATAAATATGGGAAAACTAATAAATGATACATCACTGGTTTCAGTGATCTTTCCATGCTGTCATAAGTCACTGAAGTGTGACATGTTCACACTGAAGGGAAGGATATCTGACACTAATGCTGTAGTGGCTGATAAATACGGGTGCTGTCTCAGAGTTGCAGGTTTCTACAGAATCTTTTCATCGGGTATGCTTTGCCCAGTTTTGTTAGGTGCTGTAAGCCCTCTCAGTGGGCTAACTCCTAAAATGCTTTATTTAACATTCAGCACCATGGACAGGCACGAAAGCCAAACACCTGTGACAAAAAGCTCTTAGAAGGAACAGAAAAGAGAGAAAGGGAAAGGAGAGCGTGAAAGATGAAATGATAGATGTGTAGAAGAAAGGGCAATGATAGAGGTGGTCAGGAGAGGAACAAGAAGAAAGAAAAACAGGAAAAATGGAGAAAGAGGAAAACAAAGAGAGGAGGCTCGGCATTGAGAAACATGACCCAGGAAGATGGGACTGCTCAAATAGAAGAAATCCTACTTCATGCCTCAAAGTCCTGTAACCCATGAAGAGCAGGTTCTGTGGGAAACTATGGTGTGATTTGTTGTGTTTGCATTTCTTGGTTTAATTTTTAAACTCTGAGTAGTATGTTTCTTGTTTCTTTTTTCTTTCTTTCTTTTTTTTTTTTTTTTTTTTTTTTTTGAGACAGGGTTTCTCCATATAGTTTGGTGCCTTTCCTGGATCTTCACTGTAGCCCAGGCTGGCCTCAAACTCATAGAGACCCGCCTGGCTCTGCCTCCCAAGTGCTGGGATTAAAGGTGTGTGCCACCACCGCCGCCCGGCTTGTATGTTTCTTTTAATTGCAAATATTTGGAAGTAGGTAATATACAATGCATTTTGTTAACTAAAAATGCATCTTCTTTATCCTAGAGGGACAAATACAAATTACAGACATGTATCCAAAGACAAAATGTGCTTGATGTTATTTAAAAAAAAAAAAAGAGTTCAGGCAAAATTCAAGGAAGTTATACATTGAGGAAACTGCTTTTTAAATGTAAAAACCAGAGGATTTCCTGATAAGGTGCAGAAAAATAGAACAGACATGAACATTTACAAACAGACATGAACATTTACAAACAGACTGATGGAACAGTACTGTGAAGACAAAAATGAAGGAAAGAAAACTCTGCTAAATTTCTCAAGTTTTGAAGACAGCTTTTAAGCAAAGTCATGAAGTCATGAAAAGGCCCTCTTTTTTGTAGCAAAATGGCAGAGTGCTGTCTACTGTGTGAAAAGTTCTGGATTCTCCTCTCAACATCTCAAAACAAACAAGCAAATGCACAAAACAAAAACATAAACAATTTTACAACAACAGCGACAAAACCAGCCCATTCACAAACCCCATCACTTTAGATTTTGGTTGGCTTTCTTCTTCCTAGGTCTTAGCACAAAAGCAATGCTTCCTGAAGTCCTGTGACCTATGGAGAGCAAACTCTGTGGGGAATTATAGCATTATTTATTATTATTATTATTTATTTTCATTTTCTCCCCTCCCCCACCTTCAACTGGGATACAGATTCAGTGGAAGCTGGGCTATTTTGGATCCAGTTCTGAGCTCAATGTCTGGCTCCAAGGATCTTCCATAGATGATATTAACATGAATATATGATCTGTCCAAGGAACTACAGAGTAAGATTTTCTAGGTTCAGATAACATGATACTGTTATCTAAGACAATGAGGCTATGTTAGCTCAGTCTCTGCTCTGCCAGCTCTTTGCACACATTGTCACCTCTGCTGGAAACCTATACCTACCAAGTGGCTTCACTTAAGGCTTCCACCTCATTCTTTAGGCAGTAGCATCCACCAAAGACCACTTCCTCAGTGGGGTTTGGAATTATACAGGCCAAAGCAATCTCTCCTTTTTCTCTATTTCCACAACACTGTCACACATCTGTTCCATAGCTACTCCTTACATAAACCACAGTGTTGTGGCTCATGATCTTTTCTGTGAATGTAAGAGTTTCATGATCTGTACTCCCAAAACCCAGCAGATGCTCCAAGATGGCTGTGTGACCACCACAGGAAACCCTTGGGGCTGGGTCGAGAAGTGATGAGCAGCATCATTTGAGCTAATACCAGTAGAATATGCCATACTCCTAGAGGAATCTTATTCTGTGATATGAATTATAGACCATCTCTAGGTCCACAGAGCCCTGTTACTAATGATAAAAGTTTGGTGTACTGCTTTAGTCAAAATGCTAACCACTAAGAGGAAGAGTTCAGGAAACCAGTAATATTTAAAGGGTAAAGTTAGCACAGATGGCACCACGGTCCTGTTATAGGAAGGTGCACTATGGGTAAGCTGAGAAGATGGTACTTAGTCCTCAGTGCCACAGTTCAAATGGGTGTGTGTGCTCTCCAGTGTCCCAGAGAAACACTAGTAAATGCATGGAACAATTCTCCTTGGTAGTTGGATTCAAATAATCAGTGTCTCTTTGCTTGGTGAAATGAGGGCCCACTGTGAACCAGATGCCAATCACCAAAACAATGAAGAGTAAGCTGAAGTCACAGACAGTGAATCCCTAGACCATAGGACAGCAAATTAAAATTCCTTCAGAAAGAGAAAATGCCACTGAAAAATTGGTTATCATATGGATGGGCCAATATTTTATTGTATAAAATAGAATTGTTTAAAAGTACTTTCAAGGACAATAAATCAGGAAGTGGGGACAAGGGATAATTTAGAACAAATATGTGGCATATATGTATAAAATGTCACAATGAAAATTATTACTTTTGTACTAACTTTAAAAAGAATTAAAACCAACAGTTAATCTGTTGAGCTAAAAGCTGACATTAGAGACACAAAGTGGTAAGTTAGGCACCTTTAGAACAGATCAAATTTATGAAAAGTTTTAAAATGGTTAAGAAAAATTCACAACTATAAGATTCAAAAGTAGATACATTTCCAGGTGTATGCGTAGTTATTTTATTTTTAATTCACACTCCCTTACCAAAGACTCCTTTCTGGTACACAAATATAAGCCACTGCACCAAGTGAAACTTGACTGTGATAAATATTTAGGTTCTGCTAACAGGTGTGGCTGTTGCTAAGCCTGTGAGTACAAGCATGTGCCAATGAGAATATTATCTGTTTGATGGATCTGAGACTATTCACATCGTTGTGATTGCTCATTTTATCTGAATTTTCCTATCAATTTGTACTTGTCAGTTTCCTTAATAACACAGACAAGTCAGTGTTTTGTCATAAGTCCATGGCTTTCATAAAAGAAATGTGTTGTCCCATATAGCACATGAGCTCTGGAGCTACTTCTGTATTTTAGCCTTCTCTCCCTGTCAGTGGAATGGAATGAGATGATTTATGACCCTCCTTCGAGCCATGGTTCTGGGAGCTGACACAGGACAGTTTTCTGGAAGAAAGCCTTAATGATACTCCAGATTCTCCTTTACATGTGTATGTGTTGAAGAAAGCCCAAGGCTAGCTACAAGTACTCATCTGGCTTGAACAAGTTCTCTCTCTCTAACATCTCCATTTTTGTTGTAAGTGATGTAATTGTTGGAGACACTCACCTGTCCAAGGCATCATGGGAGTTATGCCGGTTAAGCACCACTCTGCCATAATTTTCATCTCTGCAGAGAAAGACCCAAATTAAGTCACATCAAAAGTTACCATAATGTTTGCTAAGCACTAAATAAGAGAGACAGGGAGGGAGTTTACAACTTCAGGCAAGGTTCATTTGTTTTACTCCATGCCTAAGAGCCCAACCGTAACTCTAAACTAACCGGTCACAACTTGCAGGAGTGGAGTGGAACAAGTTTGACAGTACAAAAGGCCATTTGTCCCATGAGATCCCACCCGATTCAACAATGAGTCAGTGCCGTTTGTTGTGATTGGTTTTGGGTTTTTGTTTTGTTTTGTTTTGTTTTGTTTTAAACCAGAGTATGGGAACATAAGACCATTGACTTTATGTGTATTAGTTCTTTCCTGCAAGAAGAAAAGACAAAAGTTTTCTACCAACATTCTTTGGGCTTAATTAAGCCATGGTGTCTGCACATTTTCATGGATTTGCCCATTCACCTTGGCAAAATATAGGGAAACAGGACTAATGCCTCAAATGAGAGAGATTAATCATTCTCAGGAGATGAAGCCTGTTTTTTGAACCATGAGATGCATGTGCCTTAAAGTCCCTATTAAATGAGGCAGGGAAGACACTGCTTAAGCTAGTCTACAGATGAGGTTGTTCATTAGGGATTCTATGGCTTTCCTAAAGTCACATGATTATTAAGTGACTAAGGTAGCTTAGGACCCACCTCTTTGCTTCCTGTCCTCTGTTCTCTTTACAGTCAACCCTGTGACGGAATTTTACACGTGAGTTGCCAAAGCTTTGTCATTCTCTGTTTGCAGAGTGGGCATGAAAGTGCAGGTGGCCTTGGGAAGTGGCCTTGAAACCCCACAGAGGGCAGGTACCTGAATTTCTTCCTGCCAACCCCCGAAACCTGAAACACCACATTTTCTCTGGTTGGGCTCCATTAACATTACTCAACATTCTGGAACAATGCTTAATAAAGCTATAAAAGAAACTATAGCAGACAATTAAAAAGCAGAGGAACTGCAACAATCTAGCAAAGCATACGCCCTCAGAAGGCCACCAGGAGAAAGTCCCCCTCTTCCCTGGTATCCTTCTGCAAAACTTAAGAAAGCACAGCAGGCACCAGGCACCTTCCTACCTGGAAACAAATGATAACACACAACCCAGAGCTGGACCAGTGGGAGCTAGAAAAGCACCAGAGCCAATTTCCCCTTCACTCAGCAGCTACCGTGCCATCCAAACTGGCTTCCCTGGATCTGATTAGGGAGGCTCGCTTTGGCATAGAATCAACATTGTTACCAACTGTGAACCTTCACCATCTGTATAAATACTTAGAAGTCAAATTTTACTATGCACATTTGC